>NC_139697.1:75836115-75881115 GCF_964188405.1 Protomyctophum parallelum | reverse complement strand
TTAGATTTAGTGAACCGAGGCTCTAAGAAATATGCATTTTCCCAACGGAAATGTGCAATCCACCCTGTCATTTACTTTTTTTCTTCTCCCCGTTCGCATATACAGGCCACCTGGGTAAATTGGCATATAAACATAACCTTGTTACTAAGAAAAGAACACTTTGGTACTGCTGACCTCAAAACACTGATTATCCTGACCTTAATCACTGCCACGGCTCGAATGCAAATGCAGGGGCAATATAGCTTGATACGTGACTGCAATGGTTAAACACATCACACACAAGCTACCTACAGTATAAGCACATCCAATCCATCATAACAGCTCATTTTACCTTTCTCTTATCACTTGTCCTTCCTTTTGTTTTTGTGTAAAGAGACTTTGGGTACTTAAAAGCGCTATAAATCTGGGCTGTTATCATTACCCCCCTTTTTGTGGATCTTTCTAAAGCCTTTGACACAGTCAATCATGTGCAACAAAAATCACTATGACCAAGAAAACACTTGAATACTCAAAGTATCAAACAAAGCCAAAACTAATTAATCCTAATGGACCTAGTCAAGGGGGTTATTTAGATCGAAGCAAACTACCAAATTATCTTTAGGGAAAATTCAGAATTATTAAATGCTATCAAACAATGTCCTACCTACTTTTACGAGCCCCCAAATTATGTTACGACCCCTTGTCTAGGTTAGGGAGGGGTAACATAATAATGGAGACAGCTTTTCAAAAGAAGTTTTAGATTTTATTATCACTCTTTTCTGTTTTAGCGGCAAACTTCATCATAATGGCTTCAGGGTGCAGGTTTACATTTAGAAAACTTGCTATACTAAAGGAAACCCCCTAACATCAACCTAACAGAATAAACAAACCAAAATACAATTTACTAACCTACTTACCTAAAACTAACAAAAACTGGAGAAAACAAGGAGTTGGATAAACCAAACAAAAACCTACAAAACACCCTTACAGGATTAAGTGGGCTTTGACTTAGAATAAGGATATACAGAATAATAATATAAATATGGAAATATAACTTAGGATCTTACTTTAACGAATTAGCAAATAAACAAGATTACAAAAGAAACAAACTAAGAACTAACATAAACCAAAAGACATAACTCAACTTACTCACAAAGGACTAAAGACAAACAAACTCACATAATCGAACATCAAAGGAAACAGAAAGAAAAGGGTTGCATTGGGTGGAAGACACGACACCACCAAGATACCCATGTACCTGTCTAAATACTTCCTTAATGTAAACGAAGTCCACACCCACAACACCAGAGGGAGTGCAACAAACCATGTACAACCCAGATTCGGCACAAATAAGGGACTAAATTCTTTTCGCTCCTATGCCACCAAAATGTGGAACGCCCTACCAACAGTCATTAAGACATGTGAATCCCTTGACTCCTTCAAAACCGCTCTCAAAGGGCACCTACGGATGGCTGCAATTCGAAACTGGCCTCTGTAAAATCTGAATCCCCCCCACCCCATTTCCCTCACTGTATATTGTATATTGTATATTTTCCCAGTGCTTGTATATTTTCCCTTTTTTGCTTCCCATATGATGAATTCCTGTTCTGTTCTTTAGCTACATAGAAATGTCTATTTGTATGTCTCTAAATGGTTGTATGTCTTTAAATGTTTTGATGAATTGAACAATGTGGACCCTGTTGGGTGCAACAAGTGTAATGCTTAATTGGGTCGTCCACTCACAGTTGACAGTCTTTGTATTGAGTTTGTGCTTAAAATGTACTGTAAATTCTACAAACTGTTAATAAATATTTCAATCAATCAAAAAACAGAGCCTATGCTCAAACTGGTAGCTGTTGTCCTCCGAGAAGCCAAGTCAGACTGAGCATTTTATAGAGAACAGGCTAATAGCTCAGCCAATCGCAGATGAGGGCGTGGATGGGAATCAACGAATTGAGGAGGGAGGGACAGGCACAAGTTGTGCCTGTCAATCTGCATCACCATCTGGGTTCAATCAGCCACTTCACACAACTCCAGACTTCTCATTCACCTCCATTTACCACTTTACAGAAACACAAAAGGAAAACAATATAATACAAGCCACAAACTATACAGCATATTCCACCTCAACACAATATTTCCCAAATACAATAATCATAAGGACCTTGGTCCGTAACAGACCCGCTCTAGTGATTTCAGGCCCAGACAGAGTTGGGCAAGACAGCTTTTTCTGTCAATGGCCCAACTTTGTGGAATGAACTCCAAAACTCTTTAAAACTGAGCTCCCTGCCATCCTTCGGTCAGTTCAAAGTAATGCTCCAGAACATTTTTCACCATGATTGCCCCTGCTTCAATTGATCTATTTTACTGATGGTTGTTCTGTATAAAGTTCCTTTGTAATTTATCCTGATTTATAATGTTGTTTGATGTATAGTTTTTTGACTGTATTTTGTGTATTGTAAACCTCGGCTACGTTGAAAATGAGGGCTTGCCCTCAACTGTATTCTGAGTATAAATAAAGGTGATGATGATGATGAACTAATGCCTTAAAAATCTGTAGTTCTCAAGCTTTTGCGTTCTTCAGGGTATGATACCCTGAAGAAGGCAGTTGTACTGCCTAAACGTTGGTTTTTACTCTGCATCCTAATAAATAATCTGCACTTTGGCTATCAGTGTGTGCAGCCACCCTTTTGTCTTTTTAAGACTTAACTCTTCTCTGTCTTTATTCTTTTAATACGACTTTTAAGGTTTTCAGAAAACCTTAGGTTAGGTTTTAGGAGGCGTTTTTAGAATCGGCCTCAGGTCTCAAGGCCTGTGGGTCTTAGCTCCTTTGTGTAAACCCTGTAGGCCTATACCTTTTTTTGTACCTGGATATAGGCTATACCGTTATTCTTATCCAATGACAACAACATACATGAGGTTTGGGTCTGAGAGGCTAAATCTCATCAAATGGTGGTCCGTGGCTTAAATGCCGAATAAACAATGGACCTTGATATGAAAAAGGTTTAAAACCACTGGTGTAGGCTAGTGTGGGTGGGGTGTGGGTCTGGGGAGGGTGGGGTGGGGGCTTAATGATAATATAGAAATGAAGGTCAGTGTGTCTCTGAGGACTTGCTGAGGAGAGCATTATATGCACTTCCTCAGTCTCTCTCTCACGCACGCACGCACGCACGCACGCACGCACGCACGCACGCACGCACGCACGCACGCACGCACGCACGCACACACACACACACACACACACACACACACACACACACACACACACACATACACACACACACACACACACACACACACACACAATCTGTAAACTCGGCCTGATCCATCCCACTTTTCCACAGCAGCAGCACCATGCACGGCTGGCTGATATTATGTCTAATTCCAGGCATGTAATTAGTGTGTAGAGCATGGTCTGGTGCTGTCTGGGTCACTGTCCAGACTCCATGCACATTATGGTGTCTGTGTGAGTGTGTGTGTGTGTGTGTGTGTGTGTGTGTGTGTGTGTGTGTGTGTGTGTGTGTGTGTGTGTGTGTGTGTGTGTGTGTGTGTGTGTGTGTGTGTGTGTGTGTGTGTGTGTGTGTGTGTGTGTGTGTGTGTGTGTGGTAATGTGCGTGCGTGTGTGTTCAGGGTTACACTGTCAAAAGACATTTTGGTGGAGAAAGTATTGAAAAGTAAAGTAAAAGCACTTCACAATTTTACATAAGTGCAGTAATTGAGTAAATATGTTACTTTGCAACAATGTGTATGCGTGTGTGCGTGCGTGTGCGTGCGTGCGTGCGTGCGTGCGTGCGTGCGTGCGTGCGTGCGTGCGTGCGTGCGTGCGTGCGTGCGTGTGTGTGTGTGCGCGCGCGTATGCGTGCGTGTGTGTGTGTGTGTGTGTGTGTGTGTGTGTGTATGTGTCAGCGTGCAGTGTGGGCGCGTGTGTGTGTGCGTGCGTGCATGGAGCCTGAAGACCACAGGATGGGATGTGGACCACACCACTGGACCACGGGTAAATAGAAAACACATTAGCTGAGCTACAACACACTGTCACAATCCTCAGTGTTCGTTTAACTATGACAGACAAAAAATTTACCCCACAGCACGCACACACGCATGCAGTATATTGCCGCTGTCAGGCAGAAACCTCTCATCTCCATATTTTTACCACACGGTGGCAAAGACTAGATTTTCTGTTTTACTCACCATTATAATGTTCTTATTTTACTTAACACCCACTTACTGAATTTCAAGTATTTTCTTCAGAATAAAGGTGGTTGCACACTGGACGCGTTTTTCCGGAAAACCGATGGAGAAACGTTGCTAAAAATCAGCAGAATGTGCTCTGCAGTGTGCAGGGAACTTAAGTATGGCAATTATTTATTGTGCCACTATGCAGGCACATTAGGAGTCCAACTAGTGGTTCTCAAATTCTCAAAGAACTCTGACAGTGTTAAAATGGAACCAAATGGACCCTTATGGGTCCATTTGCTTCCATTTGAACACTCTCAGAGTTACAGACCTGTTAAGGTCATTCAGGGATATCTATTCATGTGTTTCTGGTAATATTATTGTCCACTCATTTTGTATGTCCGTGGCAAAAATGGAATGTTCACAAAAATGTCCACCCCAAGCCAACCTGATGACCTCTGGTAGCAACTAATAAGACACAGAGGTCGCTCTCGGATTGGAAGGTATAACAATGTATACTTGTATAGGTTGCAACTTGCAACCTATACCATGAATGATGTAAATGCGCCCTACTACCTATACTTCAATCAGCGTCACACAAAAGCATCAGTTAGCAGATCCGCAAGCTCCAAAACGAGTGACGGTTTTGGCCTCATGAGGTTTCCACCCGACAGAGACTATATATACTTAGCATGCTGACTTGAGTGGGCACGCACGCACGCACGCACGCACGCACGCACGCACGCACGCACGCACGCACGCACGCACGCACGCACGCAAATAGCAGAGAGCAGAGCCCATATGAGGGAATGTTTCTGACCAAACAACCACAAATGTACACATCACTCACATTAGGCACATGCAGGAGCCAAGATAACCAGAGACACAGAGAGAGAGAGTGTGTGTGTGCGTGCGTGCGTGCGTGCATTTGTGTGTGAGTGTGTATGTTTTTGTACACGTGGGCGAATGGTGTGTGTGTGTTGTGCATGCGTGTGTCCATGCATATTTGCACGTGTGTTGTACGTGTGAGTGTGCATGCATATGATATTTGTTGTTTATGTGTGTGTGTGTGTGTGTGCGTGCGTGCGTGTGCGATCATGTGTGCTTGTTGTGTGTGTGTGTGTGTGCGTGCGCGTGCGTGCGCATGCAGGTATTCGTGCACGTTGTGCGTCCATTGTGTACATCCCAGGGGTTGGTAGCTAGCTATATGTGCCCACAGTGACATTGTGGAATGTGTGGAATGTGAGAGGTGGCGTGGAGGAGTGAAGCCCCCCCAAACCCCCCCAACACCAGGTCATGCTTCAGCAGTCGTCCCCCCCCCCCCCCCCCCCCCTGAGGGGTCAGCGTGTCGGGCGGGGGTCCTGTCACTCCTGTGAAGACAGGTCAAAGAGCAACTTCCACCGGAGCTCTAGGTTTCCTCCTCTTGGCACAGCGAGGGGTCCCTCCGTCACACTAAAGGGTCTCTCTCTGGCACGGTAGGGGGTCCCCCCCAACCCTCCCCACGGACCCCCATAACTCTCAGAGTCGTACGTATACGGCAGTGCTTCTCTAACCCCGTTGTGTCAAGGACCCCCAGATTAATATGTATTTCCCCCATCTGAAAATGTTTTGTGCAGGGACCCCCCAGAAGAGAAGATAAAAAAGGCGCTAAATATAAAATATAAACAAAAATATAAAAGAGATTACTTCGTGACGAGATGAGATTTTGTGATGTGATACTTTTGAATAGCCAAAGTACCAGTAAGAAGCGAGGTTGTGTGCACGCATTTGCCTGGGTGACGGCAGACTGCTGGGCGAGCGCTGGTGCTTTGGCATGGGGGGGTCAGAATGATCAACACGAGATGCAGGATTTCATAGTAAATGGATAATGTGGTTAAAATGATTGTGATGCTGTATTAACACATTTTGACAGAGGCCCCCCTGGAAGTCTCTCAAGGACCTGTGGGGGTCCACGGGCCCTACTTTGAGAACCTCTCTCCAATAAAGGGATTCTCTCTGGCACTAGAGGGGGAGTGGTCCCTCTGTCACAAGTATCCCCAAAACCCCGGCCCGATAACTATTGGCTGAGTGGAGGGAGTACTTGTGATGCGCAGAGGGAGCACTTGTCCTACAGGCCAGGGCTCTCTAACTAGGACTGCGCGGGTGTCAAGGCCTCGCTTGTCAGCGGCACCTGCCTAGTTTTGGAGTGATTCGAAAAGTCATGCATTGGTTGTAATACCTTGCCCGTACATACGGCAGGACGTTCAGTGAACCGAAACGAACGTTTCCCCAAAACAACTGGTTTGGGAGTTCCTTCACACCGACCTGGTCGGGCTGCATTCCCTGTGTTCCTCGCCCAGAACGGAGCCACTTCCTGTGGGCTGGCTGGCTGGCTGTCCACCTGGACAAGCCGCTACAAAGGCAACGACCAGGGTGGTTCTTTCTTTCATTCATCCCCGCTGCCTGTGGCTCCACAGAACCAGAAACATGGCTCAATTCATCCCCTTTCCAAAGTGTTTTTGTGTTTTTCTGGAAAAGAATAATGCCTTACTTGATCATATATTACAGAGTCACACAAAAGTATCAAATGGTTATTTTGCTGTTTTTAAATTTGTTTTTGGATTTGAATCTCGAAAAGACAAAAAGAACGGTATTGATATGAACCCGACAGAGACGATATACTGATGTGTTTCTCTCAAAAATGTCCAATGCAGCTTGTAGGTTGATAATGAGGAATAATCAAAGATTGCTACTCGAGCACTTTGTGAGAGAGCCACTGAAAACGGCTATAGCCAAACGCAAGCTAGGTCTAGGTTTTCTCCACAATTGGGTTTGATTGTTAAGTTTTCTTTAATTTTCTAATTGAATTGAATTTTCAACCTGATATAAGGCCCTACACCAGTGGTTCTCAAAGTGGGACTCTCAGTGTTCCTTGAGGGGGTTCCAAATGGACCCTTGCAGGTCTGTAACTCTGAGAGTGTACAAAATGAACCCATTTTTGTTTGTTTTTTACACACTCCGAGTTATGGGTGGGCCTTTGAAATTAAAATCTTTGAGAGGCACTGCCCTATTCAGAACAAAGTATTTTGTTGTTGTCGGGCAGAAACCTCTTATCTCCATATTTTTTATTTTAACGCCCTACTTCATCATACTACTATAGGCCTACAACTGCTACTTTTTTTTCCTAATTTAAGTCCTGAAATATAACAGTTTTGGACCCGACAGGTTGAAAATGGCTAACGTCACCGCATGACAATAATACATTAACAAGTGGTTAATAGGGATGCACGATTATGAAATTATGACCGATATCTGATCTCCGATTATTTGCAGGGTCATGTCTGCCGATACCGATTTTGACTGATTCCGATATTATACAGAGGATCACAATGAAAACAATCCTAGGCCATAGGGGATTGGCCCAAAGCCTGTTAATAAAGTATTCAATCAATCAATAAATAATAGCCTATACTCTTTTCCAAGGGTCTGTTTTCACAACTGAATAACTACTGAATGAGATGAGTACACAAATTAAATGTAGAAAAATGTTATTTTTACTTGATTTGGCTTTTGTTCTAGACTAGAGGTACTAGACACTTTTGATTTATATTGAACTCATTGATGATTTTTTACATTTTTCAAAAAACTATTTGCTGGTGAAAACCGATTAAATAATCTGTATTATTTTTAGACCGTTCCGATACCGATATGGCATTTTTATGGCCGATCTGGCCGATTACGATATGCTACCGATTAATCGTGCATCCCTAGTGGTTAATATTCTTTATCCTGACCAAGAAAGAAAGATTAGTATAGGCTACAATGAATGTTCTGAGTATAAAACGACCATCAAAAGGATTGATGTCTTGTGCCTGTAAACGTTGTTGTAAAACAACTGATATTTGTCAAAATGGTCTGACCTTTTCTAATGTTGTTCTACATTGTATACGTTCACATGTTCTGGTTCCTGCAAGGGAAATAAGTCGTTTCAGCCATCACTGGGGCGTTTGTTTTCATAACTTTCCCCAATCATCACAGATTGGCAAAAAACAAATCTCATATAGTTATTCTTGGTTAAAAGTAAACAACGTATGTTTAATAGGGAGTGATTTCCTGAAGCAAAAACAATGGACGATCTATTCCTCACTGGAATTAAATAGAATTAAAAACATAGACGAACAGAGGTGCGCCACTCCACTTTTTTTTTCTGTTCTTTTTTAGCTCATGTTATGTTTCCTCTGCAGGAACTGTTGAGCTCTCTAAGGGCTATAAGTGAATTAGGGCTAATGTATCCTATTATGCTGCAATAAGGGCCAAAGTCATCAAACCCCTTTATTTTGATGGATGTGGACACACACACACACACACACACGCACGCACGCACGCACGCACACACACACACACACACACACACACACACACACACACACACACACACACACACACACACACACACACACACACACACACACACGCACGCACACACGCACGCACGCACGCACGCACGTGCACCTCCCCTTCCTAGCTACCACACAGCTCTCTCTCCACTCCAAAGCACACAAACACACCCCCTGAGCGGGCAGGCAGGAAGGAAGGAAGTCAATATTTGAGGAGTTGAGGCTCGCTAGCTAGCCTGCATGGCAGTTGAAATCTCTCTCTCCCTTTTTCTTTTTTTTTTACTGTACAGAGTCTATAGGCTATCTGACAGCGTTATGCTTAATTTATATACTCGCTTGTCGCCTGCCAAAAAGAGCATATTTACAAGCATGTAAAGCCTGAGTTATAGTTGGTTGTGCGCGGGTGTCATGGCCCGAAAATAGCTCCACAACATGCCGCGCTCCAGCCTATTGTGAACTTATAGATCATCTATTTTAGGTGCGACACAGTGCATAACAAAGTAGTCTATAAATCAGACATAAGCGATTCCCACGCCAATTGTTGGGGGAACTACTAGCGATCGTTTTGGTTAATTCAATGTCATCAATGCCATAGAATAGATGCAAGGTTTTCCAAGGAATGCATGACCTTTTAGATCACTTGAGAACAATATGGGCATGTATGCGGACACTAGCCTCGCGTAGTGATACTAATATTACTGTGTGGATATTAGTCTCGTCCCTCTCAGTGTTCGATTTTTTTCTCGCAATGTCCCGCCCCATATTTGAATACTGGGCCCGGGTTGGTTAACTTGGTTATAACCTGGTTCCAGACTAATCTGGTTAACAGACTAACTGGTTAATTGCCTGGGGCAATACAGATGAAGGCTGCATACGCGGGGTCCAAACCCTCACCCTAACCCTAACCTCCCACGGGGCAGCACACCTAAACCTAACCTTAACCCTCTCCCAACCCTTACTTAATGCACCCCTCACCAACCTTAATCCGGTCGTTTTAACGCATCCCTCACCAACCTTAATCTGGTCGTTTTAACGCATCCCTCACCAACCTTAATCCAGTCATTTTAACACACCCCTCACCAACCTTAATCCAGTCGTTTTAACGCACCCCTCACCAACCTTAATCCGGTCGTTTTAACGCACCCCTCACCAACCTTAATCCGGTCGTTTTAACTCACCCCTCACCAACCTTAATCCAGTCGTTTTAACGCACCCCTCACTAACCTTAATCCAGTCGGACCAATGCTACGTCTAACCAATGGCTAGGCGAGGCTATACACTGTGGCCATGAGGCTTACGATTGATTGATTGAATACTTTAGCAATCAGAAATGTAAACAGCATGTGCAGTAAGACATTAAAGCACACAAAAAGGTCCTGGTAACTTGTTTCCATTGTGGTCATTGTGATCTTATAAACATCCCTCCCTTGGTTCCTTAACATGATGCTATATTATATACAGTATATGCTTTATATGCCTATACTTTATGATATTATGTATGCTTTATAGGCCTATACTTGTTTCTTTGCACGATCGTCCTCTACTACTATTCTCATTCCCCCTCTTTTGTTTTGTTTCTGTTTTGTTTGTTCCCCTCGTTTGTTCTCCATTTGTAACTGCAAAGTAGTTATGAGCATGCAGACCGCATGGTGACCTGAAAGAGACAGCTATGGTCTCTCTAAAATCACAGTCAACACGCTCTTTGAAGGCTTTGACGGGCCGTTTGCGTCAAAAACGACAGCCCCACAGGAATGTTTATTGGTGAAAGATGTGTATTGTGCAGACTAGAGCAAAAGAAGGATGTGGCAAATGATATGCTTGGGTAGCCACAGGACAGCCATTTGATGTTGGCCCTGAACTCTGTGATGGCGAGCTGTCGTTTGCATAAAAAAGAGCTCTCACATAGTAGAAACTGTGTCACCCCCCCTCCCCCACACACACATATGCAGTCACACACACATATGCAGTCACACACACACACACACACACACACACACACACACACACACTATACTAAACAAACTCAGTAGACTATGCAAATAGGCCTACATTACGCATAAGAGTTAGCCTACTTATGGAATGTCCTACTGATTCTTACACAATCGATGCAGCAACAAATTGAATAAGGACCCCAATGGAAACAAGCCATGGGCTTTATTGGGATTAAAATCCTTAGCAGACCTTGCATTGAAATGTTCTTCCCTGTGCAATTTTCTGCAAACTGTTAATAAAGTATTCAATCAATCAATCAGGCCATGACCTACATACATACCACACAATAGCATGTAGGCCTACACAGAGAGAGAGCAACAACTGCCACCTGTATGTGTGTCTGACTGATATCTCTCTGTTTATCTCTCCCGCCCTCTCTCTCTCTCTCTCTCTCTCTCTCTCTCTCTCTCCTTACCAACAACATTATCCCAATTTGGACGTGCTGTTGTAATGCTGTGTGACTGTTAACCTCTGACTGACTGCTTTTAAAAGAAGAAGGGCCGTGCTGAGCGATTCTCTGCAGGGGGGAGGGGGTGGGGTGGGGGGCAGGACAGGACAGGACACTGACTGTGGGGCCTGTCACAGAGAAAAGAAAGGACGCTCTCACACTCATTTCCTCCGTGTGGTTTCGGTACAAATCAACCACATCCTGTCCCCTTTTGTGTGAATCCTGCATGGCCCTCATCATGTCATGCTGCTGCAGACTTCAGAGTATAGGCGTCATAAAAAATAACCCCCACCCGTGCACCCGTGTTTTTTTTTCTTCTCTTCTTCTTGTTCTTTTTTTTTAACTACCAAACCTCCAATTGTTGCAGAGGAAGGAAGGAAGGCCACGTCCTTGTTCTCAATAAAATAGAATCACACAAACTGTTTATTGGCCGTTCGCACGCGCACGCACACACTCGCGGATACGAGGAATTTGGCTTGGTGACATGTGTCGCTCGATCACTTTAAATACAGACAAAAGACAGGGAATATGCATTCTAAATAGATCAGTAGGCTAATATTAAAATATATCTAATTTATAAAAAAACGAAAATAAGGAAGCAAGTAGGCCTGCCTATGCCCTGATCAGAGGAGAGAGATGTTTTAGGCTAAATGTCAGTGTTGTAAGGAATAAGATGATAAACACTAACAGCCTCACAAATATGAGTGAGGCGCGCGCATAAACCTAAATAAAATGAACGAAGTGGATTCATTGGCGTGAGAAACGCACACATTACAGACGATGACGAGGAGGAGACTTCATTCATGTAATCCGGCCTGGCTGACATTGCCCTTGTGACGAAAACCCCTCTCCCTCTCTCCCTCTCTCCTTCCATTCATAAAAAAATAAAAGGGGAAAAAAAATGTCGGCATCGCGCTTGCGCAATGTCACTCGGAGTCCTTCCCATTCATAAAATGGACCCCCTCCTCCCCCCTCGCAGCATTCTAGCCCAGAGAGCAGTTCGCTCTGGCCTCCTCCTCCCCATTCACAAAAAAAGAGAGAAATCGTGTCCAGGCATCTGCGCAGTGAGGACGTCGACTTTACCCTCCCATTCATAAAAACTCATTTCCAGCTCGGTCGCCGTTGCAACATCACCATCGTGTCCAAAAAGCCTCGCGTCTCTCCGAGTCTCTCAGCACCGCAGCGAGCGAAGCGGAGCCCCGTTTACGCACAACGGAGAGTGGAATAGGAACAAAAAGTCGCTCCGCGAATCGAGTGCCCCTTTCGGTTGCTTTTTGTTTGACATTTTCGCCCCCATTTGGATGTTAAACGCCTTTTCCACTTGGATTTTTTTTGTGGGGGAATATATAAACTCACAAGGCTTTATGTGCGGTCGTCGTTGCGCGGCGAAGAAATGAGATTTCCCAGTGTGAAAAAAGTAAGTGATCAAACTTGGATTTGTCTTTCCTTTCCCTAAGGTGACGTATTATTAACCGTGATATAATGTTGTGTCCGTGTTGCACCGCAGACAGACAGACTGACAAACCTGTTTCTTTGGATTCGCCCGGATTTACTGAGCCTATACATCGCAGCAAGCAAGCAGCGCCGAACAGATTCAGCGCTGTACGCGCACACACAAACTCGCGCACGTACGCGCGCGGCAAGCACACACACATACACACGGACGGACGGGTTATTTTGCAACAAGCTGTTCCCGACCCGTGTTTTGCACTTTGAGTCAATATTTAACTACAGATTTCCACCGAAGCGAAGCTGGTGGGAAAAAAACCCCATCGTGTTTTCTAAAACGGCACGATCCGGATCGAAAAGAATAGCCTACATAAAAGGCCTACTATACCGATTCGATTAAAGCAGACCCTTTTAATCGATTACACACACATATAGCCTATAGTTACGGTTTAGAGGGGGGTGGGGAGGGGAAAGAGGGTCCCGTTGTGATGACATAAAGCAACGGAATGGTGTTTGTGTTCGGTAATCGGTAGGGATCCACCGTGTTGTATCATCATCTCTCTCTCTCCCCCCTCCATTCACATAAAGCAGGGAGCTGTCTGTGACTGCAGCGCTGTAGGCTCAGGCTGGCACGCCATGTTCATTATGATAGGACACATCAGGTGCTCTGTGCAGGGCTCTGCTTGCCTGGCCTGCTTGCCTTTCCATATATACAGTAGGCTATTATATACTGTATATTAGGCCTACAAGCATCACGATCTGCTGTTTTCGGCGAGCGATGCTGTCTTTATAAGACAGAATAATTTAAAGCGTTATTCTAATGTGCGCGCAATCAAGCCATAACCATCGCAGAGTTAAGCTATCTGTTCTTTTACAAACGGGCTTTCTTATCAGATCAATATAATATAGGACTATAGACTATAGCCTATTACTGCGATCATTCAGATGCATCGTGCATGTCATACGAGTCGACGCCCACATAAGGAGCCTGCTGCCTATTTTATTTATGTTCCGTTTGTAAGTCTGCGTATAGACTATATAGCCTATACTGCATGCTGCTAATTGCTTGTTCACTGGTCCATTTTGTGTAAATGTTACAATTTATAATTTAGGCATTTATAGCAGACGCTCTTAATCCAGAGTGGTTGAGGCTATTCATTAAGCAAAAACAACGCAATAGCCTACATATAAATAGTCGTCAAGGATCATATAAGTAGGCTAAGCTAAGAATCTAATGACCGTCTAACGAATGTCTGTCTGCAATGAAACGATCGGCCAACAATAGAATGCTATGTCTACTCTATACATCTATGCTATCTACATTGCATAATTGTAGCCTTTGCATTTACGCCTACAAGGTCGTCGAGGCTAGTGCAAGAATTGTTAGGCCTATATACATTTATTATGCACACTATATGGCCCACATGTCCCTGTTATAAGCCTTTTATTATTCAGTACTATGTCGACCCGTGTGTGTGTGTGTGTGTGTGTGTGTGTGTGTGTGTGTGTGTGTGTGTGTGTGTGCGTGCGTGCGCGCCGCCTGCCTCCGGTTTTTATGACTCAGTCCGTTCACATCTAGCAGGGCCATTGAAGGGAGGGACGCGCACGCGTCGCGCGCGCGCGCACAGTTCCGGCCGGAGCTCATTTCTAATGGTCTAGATTTGATGATCACAAGCCATTTGTTTCGGTGCCAGCTGCAATGTCGCAACAGGTTTCTCAATCGGGCTTTTCTCTCCGCAAGTCTGCAGGAAAAATATAGGGATTCATATGCTAGGGCTATAGGTTACTATGCAGGCGGATTTGAAAATGAAGGCGTATAGAATTAGGTCTAAAAACAAATAGTCTCTCAAGTCCATATAAATATGGCCTATATACAATTATAAATATGCCACATTTTAGTTCAATTCGGGTGCACCGTGCTCGAGCTATAGCAGTGTAGGCCTACGACCATTGGTGTTCGTTTGGTCCTTTTTATCTAGATTCTAGACCTTAATTTCCGCCGTATTGTCGAGAATGTTGTGTAGGCCTAAACCATATAGTCGCACACGGCACACAAGGCTGTGGTGGTGGCTACCGCTACACCATGGGTTACACCAATGAAAATGGTTCAAATTCAATGGACATCTATTAGTTAGCCATGTTTTGTTTTCTGCAGTAAAATCTTCAGAGTTCATTTAACTAGAGTGTATATATAGATAGGCCTATACTGGTCCATTTGGTTGCATTCGACGTACACTCTCACTTATACTGGTTAGATCACTAAGGCTTGTGTAGTGTATATATAGGACATGTCAGCCAATAATGCCTGGCTATCTCTACGAATGAACTCTTTCCTTGGCATCTTTTAAAACTGTTAAATGGCTACTGTTAGGTCTTTGTAAATAATAAAAAAGTCCATATAATGAAGAAATTATTACCCAACATTCTTCCTAGTATATGGAATGTTATTATTCACTATACTTTTGCTATAGCACATATTTCTAGGCCACAGCCTCCCCAGAAGTGCAGAATGTGTTCTCTTGTATCAGTCCCTGCACTGCTTTCCCTGTGCAAGTTCTTTGCCTTGTTTTGCATGTCGGAGTGGCTTTTTGCATGCAAGTCCTGCACTCTGGTGCTCCCGGCTCTTTAGAAAGGAGCCTGCTATTGTTCTAATGTCAAAGTTAGAATGGAGGAGAGCTCTGGAAAAAAAACAAACCTCTTGGTATTCAGTCTAAAACATCACCATACTTCATGGATCATCTGACATTTCATGAACGTCCCTGAACGTATATGTTGAGAGAGAGAGAGAGTGAGAGTGCGTGCGTGTGTTCATGTGCGTGCATGCGTGTTATTTTGAACCTATATGTTAGGTTTCTATTTTGCACTTGGCAAACGTGTCATATTTGGGTGTAATACACACCCTGATTTGGCTGTCTATCGCAAGTATCGCATGATGCTGGTTTATGTCTATCAAATGATGCTGATTTGGGATAGATTTAAGATATAATGTCTATCATATGCCGCTGATTTGGGATAGATTTAGGATATACTGACTATCACATGCCGCTGATTTGGGATAGATTTAGGATATAATGACTATCTCATGCCGCTGATTTGGGCTATATGTCTATCTTATGATGCTGATTGGGTATACTATATTACGTCTATCTCATGATGCTGATTGGGTATACTATATTACGTCTATCTCATGATGCTGATGTTGTTATACTATTACGTCTATCTCATGATGCTGATTGGCTATACTATTACGTCTATCTCATGATGCTGATTGGCTATACTATTACGTCTATCACATGATGCTGATTGGGTATACTATTACGTCTATCTTATGATGCTGATTGGGTATACTATATTACGTCTATCTCATGATGCTGATTGGGTATACTATTACGTCTATCTCATGATGCTGATTGGCTATACTATTACGTCTATCTCATGATGCTGATTGGCTATACTATTACGTCTATCTCATGATGCTGATTGGCTATACTATTACGTCTATCTCATGATGCTGATTGGCTATACTATTACGTCTATCTCATGATGCTGATTGGCTATACTATTACGTCTATCGCATGATGTTGATTGGCTATACTATTACGTTTATCGCATGATGCTGATTGGCTATACTATTACGTCTATCGCATGATGCTGATTGGCTATACTATTACGTTTATCGCATGATGCTGATTGGCTATACTATTACGTCTATCTCATGATGCTGATTGGCTATACTATTACGTCTATCGCATGATGCTGATTGGCTATACTATTACGTTTATCGCATGATGCTGATTGGCTATACTATTACGTCTATCTCATGATGCTGATTGGCTATACTATTTCGTCTATCTCATGATGCTGATTGGCTATAC
Organism: Protomyctophum parallelum; assembly: GCF_964188405.1. Lineage (NCBI taxonomy): Eukaryota > Metazoa > Chordata > Actinopteri > Myctophiformes > Myctophidae > Protomyctophum > Protomyctophum parallelum. Next base: position 75,864,823 of record NC_139697.1, on the reverse strand, counting down.
TATTTCGTCTATCTCATGATGCTGATTGGCTATACTATTACGTCTATCACATGATGCTGATTGGCTATACTATTACGTCTATCGCATGATGCTGATTGGCTATACTATTACATCTATCTCATGACACTTGTGGATTAGCATTGCCATCCTGCTGCAGGGTGTAGTATTCATTCAGCTTTAACCCATTATGACCTGAGGCAGATTCTACGAATTACTTTTCTAAATCAGTAGTTCTCACAAAAATGTTCAAAATAGCAGATGTGCAAGTTTGCAGCTTGTAGATCTGCTATTTGTTCAAACTCTGAGCTTGTAGGCTATAGATCTGCTATTTGTGCAAGCTCGCAGCTTGCATATAGATCTGCTATTTGTGCAAGCTTGCAGTGTTTAGATCTGCTATTTGTGCAAACTCGCAGCTTGCATAGATCTGCTATTTGTGCAAGCTCACAACTTATAGATCTGGTATTTTTGAATAGCCAATGCAGAAATCTAAAATGACACAGAATGCTTTCCTTAACACGTTAACCATTGCATCTCTATTTTGGGCATGCATGTCAAAATAGGCAAACATATATTCCGAAAGGAAATATAGCTATATTTGACACTGTCGTTCAACAAAGCATACATCATGTGGTTAACCAAAATAACCTATAGCATCCCTATGTTCTTGTGTAAAGATTCTGTGTAAAATAGAAGATTTAACAAGCTCACACAACGCATGGCATTGTAAATCTGCTGTGTGTTCACTGTTCAGCAAAGAGTTTTGCATAGAGGGGGAAAGGGAGGGGGGGGGGTCTTTAAGGTGTTGATGTGGAAATGTTCTGGTCTGTGTCGGTGATGATTGATTTGTTTATACCGGGGGTGCTCAAAGTGGGGTCCGGGGACCCTCAGGGGTAACATTGTTAATATAGCATCTCAATCACATTAACCACTTCATCCTTTTATACGTTGGCTATTCTACATTCTACAAGCTTGTACATCTGCTATTTTGGAATATTAAAAATAAATCTTGAAAGTATTGGAAAATGTTAAATAAGTTTGATACCAAAAAACAACAACAACAAAATCTTCTCTTCTGGGTGTCACTGGCACAAAACATTTTCAGATGTTGGGTCCGTGGCCAAATACATATCAATGTGGGGGTCCTTGACACGAAATAGCCTACTGGTTTATACCAACTGTCAAAGCAGAAGGAAGTTATCAGGGGGACAATTCTACTTTTAGTGTTAATGTGCTAATCTGAGCTAATCATTGGTCAATCAAAGAAAGAAGCCCGATGTCGAATAAAGGATGTTAACCATACCTTCTGGGTAGAACAAATATAAATAGAGGATGTTAACCATACCTTCTGGGTAGAACAAATGTAAATAGAGGATGTTAACCATACCCTCTGGGTAGAACAAATGTAAATAGAGGATGTTAACCATACCTTCTGGGTAGAACAAATGTAAATAGAGGATGTTAACCATACCTTCTGGGTAGAACAAATGTAAATAAAGGATGTTAACCATACCTTCTGGGTAGAACAAATGTAAATAGAGGATGTTAACCATACCTTCTGGGTAGAACAAATGTAAATAGAGGATGTTAACCATACCTTCTGGGTAGAACAAATATAAAACAAAACAAAAAAGCCAATTTGCATGACGTTCTCGGAAAGAAACCTCGTATCTCCATGTTATTTGTTTTTTGTTTGTTTATTTTGCATGATGTTCCATGCTTTGTTTGCTAATGTAATGTATTCCACGGTCTGTCCTGTTTAGTTTTTATGTTTTGTGTGGGGACTGCAGATGTAAATTAGCATCTTTGCTAATAAATTCGGTGTATTTACGTTGCATTCAACAACAACAAAAATTCTCCCGTAAATTTACACTCTATCATCCAAAAGTATATCGAAAATAGCATGCTCAGAAATGCTCCGCTATGCATTGTGAGCTTGTGGGTCGACTATTTTCACTATTATGACCCATTAAAACCGTGAAAGCATCTGTGTCATTTTAGATCTTATATAGCAACATTGGTTCTCAAAGTGGGTCCATTATTTTATACTTTGGCTATATTAAAACATTGTGAAGAATTGTGATTTTTTTTAAAATATATATATATTTTTAAGTGAACATTTTTACCGGTAACTAACTCGTTTCTGGGGGTCCGCGGCCAAATACATATTTTGGGAGTCCTTGACACGAAAAAGTTCGAGAATCACCAATATAACAACATATGTTTTTTCAGAAAACTGTTAGGATTTAGAAGACATTTTGTAGAATCGGCCTCAGGTCTTAAAGGGTTTAAAACAACAGAAAAGGGAGGATTTTTGGACATACAAGGTTTCCCACGTGACCTGACAGCACAGCGATGTGATAAACACAAGCCAGAGACTTGTCATTACGAGACATGTCATGCACGATGGCTCATTAAAAGCAGAGGTTTGGAGTTCAGCGAGGCCTCGTCCCAACTCGGTTGAAGCCTGAAGTGATTAACAGTGGTGTGTGTAAAGTAACTAAGTACATTTACTTATGGTATTTGTACTTTACTTGAGTAATTACAATACAATACTTTTGTCTTCTACTCCACTATATCTCAGAGGCAAATATTGTACTTTTACTAATTACTTTAGTTAGAGTTTGATTATTATTGCAAAACATAGGCCTACATTAACCACTTCAGCCCTATATACATTTCACCCATTTGAAAATAGCCAATCTACAAGCACACAAGCTTGTAGATCAGCTATTTTCAAAAGATTTTTATACACTTGAAAACTTGAAATGAGACATTCTGCATAATGAGTACTTTTACTTTTTGGTACATTTTTATACCTTTTGTACTTTTTAATTCCGGAGTCTTACTTTTAACAGAGTATTTCTACATTTTGCAGTATCGATACTTTTACAGTAAAACATGCGAGTACTTTTTCCACCACTGGTTGAGGCCTGAAGTGATTAGTCAGGACAGATGGGAACAGTTTCCACACTCCATCCTCCTCCACATATCCATTCTGTCACAATGACATGATTGACAATGTCCCCCCCTCCCCCCTTCTTTTTTCTTAGCTTTTCCCCAAAATGCTAATGTAGATCAACTATATCCTTCTCTACTTCCCCTTTATTTTTAAACGCCGCAAAGTTGAATCGTCTATGCCGGTTCAATTCATATGGTAAAAGCCACAGTGGTAATTTATACATTTTGTAATGTGATTAAACGTGTACCAGGCTTGCAGGATGAAATCCACACTTGGCCAGGGTAGCGATATGGCATTTATGAGCTGCGGGCATGCAGTACTACTCAACAACCACGTAGGTGTTTTAACTAGGATCAGAACTTCTCAATGGAAGAGTATGAGAGTCCACCTCTCCAACCACAGCACATGTGTCATGTGCTAGTTCTAGCCTATCATATATAGCCGCTATATCGTTCCAAATGGACCCTTACATGCCTGTAACTCTGAGTCATAATAATAGAAAAATAATTGTCTTTATTGTCCCCACAGGGGACATAACATAACATAACAAAGAGAGAACATAACACCAAGACAGTTGCATGAAGTCCCAGCACAAAAACGGTCCTATCCTATCAGCGAGGAAGTTTGTTTCGCAATGGTTGAAGGGACAAAACTCCTACTAAAACAAACTTTTCCCCATTTCTATGTCTTGGTCCAGATGGCATGAGTTTGAAGAAGGATGGTGATCAGTGTCATTTGCTATTGTGTGGGGGTTACGGGGGTTCTGTGAAACCACTAGCCTGAAAGAAAAATGTGATTCATTCAAGTTATTTCCGGATTGCAGCTTCAACACCGAAGAATTTAATGTGCCGTCCCCCAGCGTCCCGTGTAAAAAAACTACTTGAAAACAAAAGTTTGAAGAAAAAAAGTCTGAGCGCTCACAGCTGTCTCTGTTTGTGCAGCCTGTGAATTAATTAATATTTTATTTCCGTGTCCAGACAATTTCTTGACATGCGATTATCAGACACATCAATTAAGATAATAGCAAAGAGAAAAGAAAAAAGCATTCCAGTGTATAGTCAGCCAGCAACTCATAAATAATACAACAAGATTTAAAGAAATACAGTTCATCTATGAATACAGTTCATCTACCAGTAAGACGCCAGAGGGCGAGAAGCGACCTCGAGGATGTATGCACGCATCCGCCTCGTTGGCGGCAGACTGCTGGAAGAGCACTGGCGCTTTGACATGGGGGGTCAGATCAACATGGAATGAATTCTGTACGTCCCATATAAGGAGCAAATTGAGTGTACATAGTTTGATGAGGTCAGATCAACATATGGAATGTCAGAATAGGTCAGCTACAGTATATGGAGTTCTAAGGGTGGTAGTGGGGACATTCGCTTGAGTGTACAGGGTTTGATGAGGGCCCAGGTAGGGCCGGGCCTTAATTTTCGGCCTGTTGAGAACTCTAGTTTTCGCCGGCTGCCGGGTGCGGCTGCAATAATAACTTCAGGTTCTGACATGAACAGGTTCTGACATATATCCATATATGGAGATCTAAGGGTTTGAGGTTTGAGCCCAGGTCAGATGATTTGCTGGCCAATATCGATGACATCAGGGATTTCCATATATGGGTTTAACTGCGATAGCAGGTTGCATTTGCCATTTACTATATATCCATCCCTGATGATGTCACGTGAGGTCACGATGACCTGGGCACCTGGGGGCTTCCCTGGGGTGACCAGGGGGCTGATGTCACGATGACCTGGGGAGCTTGCCTGGGGTGACCAACCAACCAACACACGCTGACGGGAAATGCTAGATTCCATAACTGCGACCTGCAGTCGCAATAAGTCACCCTTCTCCTATCCTACGCTTCATAAAGATATCCTGAAAAAATAAATGACAATTAAAGCACAATTCTCATGTTGTATGTGTTCTATCTATCTGTGTGTGTTTCAGTAAGATGCTGCATTAAGCGCGTGCAGACAGAGTGCTGCTGTACGCAGCGTCCCCTCAGCCCCCACATGGAGTCCAGGGTCCCGCACCACATCCCGGGAGTGTCCAGCTCCCTCATCTCCCATCAGCCGCTGCTGGACAGCCAGGTCCCGTACGGACGGCTGCAGCACCCGCTCACCATCTACCCCATCGACCAGATGCGCTCATCCCACGTGGAGAACGACTACATCGACAGCCCCGCCGTCGTCTCCAAGGTTAGAAGAGTCTGGGGGACTTTTCATTTGAGTTTTAAGTCTTAAAAAGCCCTTGTTTGGGCTTTTTGCCGTAATTGATAGATTTTTACAGTATTACGACAGGAAAGGGGGAGAGAGATGGGGGGGAAGACATGCTGCAAAGGTCGTCGAGATCGGGACTCGAACCTGTGACACTCTTGTAGGTGCCTGGACCGCTCGACTGTGGACCAGGTCGACAACACTTAGTTTTAGTTTCGTTTTTATTCGTTTTGTTTTAGTTTTTAACTTTTTATTAGTTTTAGTGTTAGTTTTAGTTTTCTCATACTTACAGGTGCAGGATTAAAAAAGGTTGGAGTAAGTAATGTGTAATAAACACTCAACAAAAGATACCATTTCAAATATATATATATATATATATATATATATATTCAGTTACTGTTGGACCAAAAATTACTGTAGTTAATGTATTAAAAAAAAATCTAGTTCTTATTTTGTTCTGTAAATCTTTTATTTAGTTAGTTTTCGTTAACAATAATAACCATGGTCGTCTCGTCTCCCAGCAGCCCCCCGGCAGCCAGAAGAACGGCGCCGGCGGCTCGCGCCGCGCGATCACGTGGCTCGGCCATAGCCAGAGCCAGCAGCAGCAGCAGGACCCGTCCGGGGGGGCGTTCCTGGGGGCCAACCACAACCACCACCACAACCACCAGCAGCACGGACGCCAGGACGCCACCACCCACCCGTGGATCTCCTTCTCGGGGCGGCCCAGCTCCATCAGCAGCAGCAGCAGCACCTCGTCCGACCAGAGGCTGCTGGACCACGCCGCGCCCACCCCGACGCTGGACCCCCACCACGCCGCGCACCCCCACCCCCACCCCCATCACCCGCACCAGGGCAGCACGGCGCCCCCCAGGACCTTGGGCTGCTTCGCGGCGGTGCCCCCCCCCTCCTCCAGCGTCGACGACCCCAAAGTCCTCACGACCGCCTCCTCGTCCTCCTCCATCTGCTCTACGTCGTCCAAGTCTCTGGACCTCAAAGCCTCGAACGCGACTGCGGGGGGAGGAGGAGGAGTCGGGGGAGTAGTTGGCGTCTGCGGCGGCCAACCGCAGCAGGTCTCGGCGCTGCCGATCCCTTCCTCGCCGGCCGAGAAGAAGCACCTGGCGCTGTGCTGCGAGTGCTGCGGCAAGTGCCGCTGCACGGAGTGCACGCTGCCGCGCGCGCTGCCGTCGTGCTGGGTGTGCAACCAGGAGTGCCTGTGCTCGGCGCGGAGCCTGGTGGACGCCGCCACGTGCATGTGCCTGGTGCGTGGCGTCTTCTACCACTGCGCCACCGAGGACGAGGACGATGAGGGCTCGTGCGCCGACCGGCCGTGCTCCTGCTCCTCCAACAACTGCTGCGCCCGCTGGTCCTTCATGGCGGCGCTGTCCGCCGTGCTGCCCTGCCTGCTCTGCTACCTGCCGGCCACCGGCCTGGCCAAGCTGGGACAGCGGTGCTACGACAACGCCCGCCGGCCTGGCTGCCGCTGCAAGCAGGGGGCCGCCGCGGGCGGCGGGTGCAAAAGTGGGGGAGGAGGAGGAGGAGGAGGAGGGGGCGTGGAGGGCAAGGCACAGGACACTACGGAGAAGCAGCAGCAGCAGGGCTCGTGATGATGGTGGACCTCGGCCTCTGTGGCCTTTTGTGTTTTCAAGACGCACGACACCATGGACGATTACAGTACTCGCTCGCTTTGTTTGGATAGGACAATCCAAGACTTTAAACTATTCGCCCCCCCCCACCCATACACACACACACACGCACGCACACACCACACACGTAATCTGCTGGAACAATTGAACTTAAAGATTAAAAAAACACAAAAGGTACTTAAATGGCTCGTACCTTCACCTGCTACGTCGGGAAAGGTGGATGACGAGAATGGGAACCGGGAATCCGAAAGGCGGCGTCTGCGGTTGGTTGGCCAATCGGTTTGGAAATGACTTAACAGCCACTCAGAGATTTCTTTTTGTTTTTATTTTCTTATTTTACTTTATTTTTTTAAGAACAAGTCGACACAAGAAGGAGAAGTAGAGACTGAAATGTGGGACTGGTGTTTTTGTGGTATTCAAAAAAAAAGAAAGAAAATGGCTGAAGGCACGAAGTCATTGTCCCTTTTTCTGCTGCTCTGAATTTCCCCCCAGCTTATTTCATCACGTTAACTTAACTTAGAATCTTGCTGACCACCGTCCCCCTCGTTAACTTAACTTAGCTTAGAATCTTGCTGACCACCGTCCCCCCGTCCCCCTCCTCGGACAACATAGAAGTTAATACTGTACATGTTGGAAAGCTGTATGTACCCCCACCTTCCAACCTCGGGCCCCGGCCGCCCCAAAAGCACAGGCCAGTGTCCCCCGCCCACCTCGCCCCTCCCGTTAGTAAGCAAGCAAACAGGTGATTAGCGACACAGTGACTTTAGGCCAGGCTGCTGTGAGAGTCCAAAGTACCACTTAACCACTCAACTCTCTCCTCTATTACGATGATCACCGCTCTTGCGAGTGTCGCCAGTCTTTCCCTCGTGTTGCATAGCTTTGGCGATACTGGCTCGCCGTCACTCACATGGTTTTACCATCTCGCCGTCCCGGTCTCCGCACTGATGCAGGTGGTGATGTGAGGCTTCGGAAGCGGCGGCGTTCGCGGTCGTTAATTCTCACCGACGCAAGCAAGTGGAGATGTTTCATGATGCAAGTGAGAAAGAGAGGCTGTCACTTTCCTAGGTCTGCGTCCTTATTCGGAATCACCAGATTTTTGAATTCTGTTAAACGTTCTCCGGCCACCTCGGACACAATGCATGCCATGACCTGCATGCTCTAGTCTAATGGTTACCCACCGTGCTAGAAGTTGATGTGTTGTAGAGATTAAACAAACACACACACACACACACACACACACACACACACACACACACACACACACACACACACACACAAAACTAAAACACAAAAAAACAAACAAAACAAAAAGTAAAAAAAGGTACACCCAATCTTCTCAGGGACTGTTACAGTAACCTTGAATAGAACTTTGGCCTATAGCGTGTCGGTCTCAAAAACTGCCTAAAAAGCCTGGTCGACTTCCTCTAAGGCTGGGCGATATATTGAAAATATATCGATATTGTGATACAGGACTAGATATCACCTCAGATTGTGGATATCGTAATACCTTGATGTAGTGTTATCTTTTCCTTGTTTTTAGTCACTTATAAGCCTTATTGTATACTTAAATACAGAAATAGTCTTCTTTGCTATTTGCAAAAAAGTAAAAAGAAAGAAAGAAAAGAAGATAATTAATTAATTAAAATAATTTGTGATATCACAAATATCAATATCGAGGTATTTGGTCAAAATGTATCGTGATATTTGATTTTGAAGCATATCGCCAAGCCCTAACTTCCTCTTTGCACAAAGCAGGCAAAGAAACATTCAACGGCAACAAGGCAATAGTTAATCATTTAAAACGAGTAAGCTAAGTGAGAGACAAAATGGCCAGAAAATAGCGTTGTTTTTTCTTTCCGGAAGAGAGAGGTTGAGCATAAGCTTGAGAGAGAGAGGGAGAGTGAGTGAATGAGAGAGAAGGCACACGTAAAGTTGTTGTCGTCGTCGTCATCGTCGTGTATGTATCTAGCCAGCCTTAGTTCAAAATAAAACCTGCCACTTGCACAACCTTTATATAAGACGACGCAAACCCCTTAAAGGATGGACTAAAGCACAGTATTAACCGCCACCACTTTGTTTAGTTTTACCCTTATGTTAGTGTATAGACCGGTGGTTCTCAACTTGTTGGCCCGGGAGGGTGATATAGGACATTAAAAAGTAATACCAATACATAAGAATTAAAAGGTATACTAGGCTACGTTAATTCCATTGACAATCTATGGAGCGATCATTAAAATGAAAGCATTAACCCACCTATTAAATAACATATAAGTGGTCAGATGGGTGGGGTGGACCGTGGAAGCTTCAGCGTGCCCTGTTCCCCAAAAGGTTGAGAACCACTGGTGTAGACTACATTTACGTGTATACGCACGCACACACACACACACACACACACACTCGTGCACCAATGTCCTCGTCAAACTAAAACATGCTGCATACACGTAGCTGCATTTGTTAGCTAGATGGTATATCTTTTATTCTCAAAGACTATTTTTGTGGCTTGCATGACGTTTTTCGGACTTTGCCAAAGGAAGCTAGCATAGAGCTCGTCTTCACTCTCGCCAGTGATCACAGTTGTTATGCACTTTTGCCAAATGGAGCTGGTTGCAGTTGGTTCTTTAAGGCACTGTACTGCTACTGCCTTTTTAAATTCAGTTGGCCTTTTTCATTTGGCATAAAGGGAGCCTGTCTTTGTTGCTCATAACATAACGCCTTTTCTTCACGGCGGGGCCCTTAACATACACCGGGGGGCCTCTTAACTCGCTCATAACCTGTACATGTCTTGTTGCACAAAGCTGTTATCAAACAAAAACAGAAAAACACTGTCCATAGTCTTGAATGTATAAGGCAATATTTTCAAAAATTAGCAATCCAGTCTGAGAGAAAGGTGCCAAAATGGGGATTGTGTGACTAGGCGAAAAGCGCAATTTTAGGGAGGGGGGCAAAAAATGTTTTGACAATATATTTAGAAATAGAGCTATGCAGGTGAAATGTTATTTGCTGTAAATAGTTTCACAACATTTGTGTTCTTTAGAAGAGACTTTTAAATGTCCTTGAACGATTGCATGGTACATTATAACTACAATTCAGTACAAAAATATATAGAGAAATATATTAGATATATATTTTGAGGGTAAGAAATAATAAAAGAAATGTTTCTTTATTTTTTATTTTTTTTCCTTTTTTTAGGTTGTGAGTGGGCTGAAAGAGAAATATAAAACAAAAACAGAAACAAAAAAGAAAAGACACGTCTTTCTATCACAAGCACTTGTGTGCCGGGCAATAACAAGAAAACACAAAAAAATGAAACAGGAGAAGCTATCCTACTGTTTATGCCAGTGGTTCTCAAAGTGGGGTCCCTGGGACCCTCAGGGTTCCTTGAGGCGGTTCCAAATGGACACTTACAGGTCTGTATCCGAATGGATTCAGTTTCATTTGTGCACTCTCAGAGATATGGGGAGACCCTGAAATTAAACAAAAAATAATAATAGTTTGAGGGCCACTCGTTTATGCTCTCCGTGGCTCATTAGCAGTCAAGAGGACTAAGCTGAACTCCCCTGGTTCCTCCCCGAGCAGAGAGAGAGGCTGTGTGGACTCATTGAATCCACACAGGGAACACAATCTGCCCCTATCCGGATCAGCCCATTTCCTGCTGTTACTACTCACTGTCCGTCTCAGCTCTCTATAGCTCTCTCACTCTCTAGCTCTCTCTCTCTCTCTCTCTCTCTCTCTCCCTTTTACTCCCTAAAAGTTTTCCAACAAATACCCCCAGGCCTTGATTGACAAACCCAGCTGCTGCGCATAAACGTGTCATGCCACATAATTGGGGAGGGGTCTCTCTCTCTCTCTCTCTCTCTCTAAGCTGTATTCCAGTGCTTCTCAAAGTTTTCAATTCCAAGGCCGCCCATAACTCTGAGAGTGTACAAATGGAACCAAATTAACCTGTAAAGGATCCATTTGGTTCTGTTTTGACCTGTAAGGGTCCATTTAGACCCCGTGTCAAGGAACCCTGAGGGTTCCCTGGACCCCCACTTTGAGAACCACTGTTCTATTCCATTTGGCTTTTTTCCCCCTTTTATTTTTTCTACATTTCCCTGTGTGTCTTCTCCCCTCACTCTTCAAAGTGTCATATTAGCTTTATACTCATGCCATGTGCTCGCTAGCTAACCTGTAAAAAGGTATACGGAATAATCACCAACAGTGACAAGTCAGTGACTGCGAACGGAACCTTTCTGTCTTTTGTTTTGTTTTGTTTCCGCTAGAATGCTGTGACTTTTACACCCCTCCTCTCTGTGTGCTGTATCTGGGCACGCTTTTTTTTTTTTTTTTTTTTTTTACTTTTCAAAGCTCTTGAGAGAGATGTCTCAGCGCCACCAAACGCCACAATGGTCTTCTGTTTCATTAGTAGCTAATGTAGCCTATATGAAGTAAACCCGGGATTAGTATTGTGGCTATAATACTACTCTCAGTAATAACTCTTAATACATACTCCATCGTATGGCGGTGTCACTCGAATCTACAAGCTCACCTCCGTACGGCGAAGTATGAATTAGGCTTAACCCATTGCCTATTAGCCCCCACATTTAAAATAACGTTGGTTTTTATTACATGTATTCATGTAATACAGTATTACTGCACTTACGATCCTTCCCATATAGGTCAATGCTCTCAAGGGGGGCCATTGTGGCGTACAAATGCTGCCAGGAGTCGTCAAAAACAGCTTGCTAATGCAACTCCAGTCCTCTTTGCCTTTGCAATGTCAATGTTGGGGGGAGGGGGGGTTACGAAAAAAAGACTGTGCTCTTTTTGTTTTTATTTTTGTTTTGTTTTTTGTTTAGATATAACAAAAGGAAAAAAAATCTCACATATAAAAGGTTCCCTTTATAGATATATTTATTTTGAAGTTCTATTTTATATAGTATTTATTTAGATGCCAACTTTTGTTTGTGAAGAAAGCTTATGTCGAAATGGAATGTACATTGACAATGGAAATATATATTGTTAAATATACCACGGTCTTGTGTCGTTACTCTTTGGGTGAGGTTTAAATGAAACGCACGCACGCACTACATGTAGAAGATAAATGAAACACACGCACGCACGCACGCACTACATGTACAAGGTTTAAATGAAACACACACACACACACACTACATGTACAAGGTTTAAATGAAACACACACGCACTACATGTACAAGGTTTAAATGAAACACACACACGCACTACATGTAGAAGGTAAATGAAACACACACACTACATGTAAAAGCTATGATTGTTTTCAGCATAGATATTTGGTGTAGAGGAAAAAGGGGAGGGGCAGACCTACAAAATGCCAAAATGCAATACACAAAGAATCTAACTGATAACAAATATTTTCAAACTAGATTTAAAAAAGTGTCTGTTATTTTCACTATACTTTAATGTGACTCTTGTAGGCCTCACTGCCTCAGGGGTATTCAACTGGCAGCCCGCCGGCCAATTTCGTTTGAAAGGGCTAATGAAAGTTACAGGCAGGCTATGGTGTGTGCAATCTGAAGTGTGAGATTACCATAATGACAGTAATCCTTAATCATATTCCATCATCTTCAAAGGCTTTTGGAGAGAAATGAGACAGGCTCCAGTCACTTGAAACTAGCGCACTGCAGAGGACAGGGGTGTGTGTGTGTGTGTGTGTGTGTGTGTCCAGCATGGTGCTTGTTGACACTCGTTATGCACTGTCAAATATAGGTCTACGTCTACATCTATTCTAAAATAGCATATACATGTATAGACATATTATCCTGCTCATTACTGTGCACAACTATATTATATATACATAAGTCTTCGGTTTTGAGCACAACATGCATTTTGAGAACCCACAAATATTCCGTGTGTGTGCAAAGTGCGGCCCAAACACAATTATTCTACAGTTGTGGCTCCCGGCCTAATCTAGTTGAATACCCTTGAAGTAGATAATTAGGTGGTCACATTGGAGATTAACCCAGTTTTTGACATTCGTTAGGCAGACTTTTTTTAATATTTAGATTTGTATTATCGCGAGAACCTTTGCTTACATAATATGTCTTATGATAACTTTTCAGGAATATAAAGCCTGCAGTTTCTATTAGCTTGGATTCCCCATCGATGATTAGATTTTTATTTGGATCTCTTTTAGCCTTTTGGCTAATCTTCCAAGAGTCCAGAAATAAATTAAAACATTACAGAATACATTATATTACATTACAAAATAGTACATTGCATTTCAAAGATACATTTCAAATTGCACTGATGCTAAACGACAACAGTGAGTCAAATATTACAGCGTAACAAAAATACCTATAACTCTAATCCTCAACTCATACAACCGCACACACTCACGCACACACAGGCACAGCATATGCCTGCCCACAGACAGATACAGTTCATTCACCTATCTATGGTGGACTATGCATGGCAGGATCGTCCTCTTCCCTGAGCCAGCTGAAAACCTGACCGCATACCAACACAGAAACTAGAACAAAAAAACTAAAAAAAACTAAACAGAAATCACAACATAATAGTCACTGGTGGACAGGTTTCTGAACTGCCCACAGCTCTCCTATGAGACAGATAGGAGATTTTTGTTATTTTATCATGAACATTAGGACCAATTATATGAAGATATATAGGTTGAAAAGTGGTGAAGTGGTCCTTTAACCCCATGCAGTATCCACATTATGGGTGAAACATTCAGCAAAAATATAGTCGATCTACAAGCTCACAATGTGCAGCTGTAAACAGTGGTGGAAAGTAACTAGCTAGTACATTTACATTATTGTACTTAACACTTTCAGGAATTGAAAGTGTCCAATGTTCAATCTACTCCACTATCTCAGAGGCAAATATTGTACTTTTACTCCACTACAATTATTTGAAAACATTGGTTACTTTGTATATTATTTACATTATTATTACAAAACACGTGAACCAATTAAGCCATTTTTTGCCCCGTGCTAACGACGATGATACAAGCTTGTAGATTTTCTAAAATATTTAGACAATCCTTTTTAGCTTCTGAAAAAGAAGAATTTATCTAATTTAGCTTTTTGTAGTTTATTTGTTTTGGGGGAGCGGTTTTGATACCAAGCTTTGTATACTTTTACTCAAGCAAAACGAGATATGCAGGTATTTTCCCTGCTACAGAGTATTTTAAATATTGTATATTGTCTCTGTCTGGTGCAAATTACACTGTATTTCCCAAAGTGTTACTTTTCAGGATTCAAATTCAAAAATAGTAGTAGCAGATCTACAAACTCAGAACACATTGCGTGTCGAGCTTGTAGATCAGCTCATTATTATGGGAGTTTTTGAAATATTTAAGTCAGACAATAACATCAGAGTACAACAAACAACTAAAAGATATAAAACAGGAAAAGACAACGACAAATGATTTGGTAAATATTCAAGTTGAATATTGTGTGACGCTGTAGTGTATAGTATGATCAAGTAAGTTAATTTAAAGTAAGGGTTAGGGTTAGGGTTAAAAATATGGAGATGATGGAGGTTTCTGCCTACAGTGTAGTATTGCTACATTTACTCAACAAAAAGTTCTTAGTACTTCTTTCACCACTATTCCATCACTGTTAGAGAAATGAGGATTTTAATAGTGTGTAATAATGTGTAGGCCTCTCTCTCTCTCTCTCTCTCTCTCTCTCTCCTCCAAATTAAAAGCATTAATCACTTCGTATCGTAACATGCTGTTTCCCTGTTAAACGCCTCAGCTTCCTGGGACCGACATGTGCGCGTACGTACACACACACACACACACACACACACACACACACACACACACACACACACACACACACACACACACACACACACACACCATGAAGTGGCAGGCCACAGGAAGGACTGGGCCAAATAAAGCTTGACGTCCGGAACCAAAACAACTGTATAACTTACAGCTAATAGCGGTGAGGTTATTTTCCTGTCAGGATACGAGGCGCACACAGCATCCTCCTGGTAACAGTTGTGGTGTGTCTGTCTTTGTAGGCTGACATCAATTCCTGTATTATTTCTTTTTCCAACGTCTGGTTTTCGGAAATTACATCATGTGGCAGTAAAGTCTATGGACTTTTCAAATGTTTGTTTTGCGTACTAAACGGGACGTCATGTTAAATTATGTTTGTTTAGAGCACTTTAAACAAACAGTGTGGCAGCTAAGTCTATGGGCTTTTAATGTTTGTTTAGAGTACAATGTTTGTGTAAAGGAGTGAGGCACCCCTCACTTCACATAAGTGTGATTTTGTTTTTCTTGGGAGTGGGTATAGGGACGGTTCTGAAAGGAAATGCTACTTTGTGGCTGAGTCAAAAATATTCTTGTGTGCGTGCGTGCGTGCGTGCGTGCGTGCGTGCGTGCGTGCGTGCGTGTGCGTGTGTGTGTGTGTGTGTACGTACATCGGTCCCAGGAAGCCTAACCCTGTGTGTGTTTATAGGGGTGGTCCGTTATATCTGCATGTGCAGCATTCCTGCCTCTACCCAAGCAACTCCTTGTGTGGCTCCTCTCTCTCTCTCTCTCTCTCTCTCTCTCTCTCTCTGCCCACCTGTGCTGCCGCTACAGTAACCCCAAGGCACACACACACACACTCCCTCAGTCACACGTATGCACGCAACAAGACTTGCTTCCTGGGTGATTATTACCCGAACACCTGGTAGAAGGAAGGGGTGAAAGAAATAAAGAGCAGGGTGAAGAGAGAGCAGAATGTGAGTGACGATGAATGGATAGAAGTTGAGGGAGAGAGACATGAAAGTACTGAAGAGAAGAGAAGAGAAGAGAAGAGAAGAGAAGAGAAGAGAAGAGAAGAGAAGAGAAGAGAAGAGAAGAGAAGAGAAGAGAAGAGAAGAGAAAATTGATTGAATAGCCTACTTTATTACTAGTCAGAAATGTAAACAGTACGTGGTACAGTTAAGGCTAAAAGGATAACACGAAAAGGTCCTGGGGACTTGTTTCCATTGTGGTCCTATATGTGTACACGGCTGAGTTGCCCAAAGTTTGCTTTCTGAATTTATGAATACATAAACCCACATCATACCAAAGTCTTAAGAACAAAACGGCTACAGTCTCAAAGCCACTGGCAGTAGACTGCAAAAAAAGCTTCTTCTAACATACAAAACATGAACGGTCAAGAACCAGGGCAATGGAACCCCCAACTTGTACATACTGTATAATATACGGTGAAGTCGAACATTATACTAATCTGTTGTACACAATACACATAGAATACACTGTGAAGTTGTTTGCACAAAGTTAGGTAGCAAATCTGCTGGTATAAATATACCAAAATCATATGCACAAGCACATTTGATGATGCTCTTGAATCTTTTTTATACTCTCCTTGCTCTCTCCTTGTCATCTATATTTTTTCTCATTATTCTACGGTTGTTATTATCTATGCTGTTGGCATTGTCTGAAAGAAGTAGATCCCGTCAGGCCTGTTTGATGCTGCACACCACAATGTCGGGCAGAAACCTCTTATCTCCATATTTTAACGGTTTGTGTTTATTGTTTTTTGTTTTGTTCTTTTTTTGGGATAAATGAACGCCCTACTAGATTACACTTTTGAGCTTGCAGATCTGACTTGATGCTTTAAATTAGAAATATAGGCTCTATGCACATACGCCATTGTGAAAACAACTCTTCCTATACTTCCAGGCCTCTTCTGACTTTCTACAGTACATACAGTAGGAGTTACTGATGATAGGCTATACAAATTAAGGCTCTGTTCCATTTAGTGTACAGTGGTTCTCCAACCTTTTAATTTCAAGGGCCCCCATAACTCTGGGCCAAATGGACCCTTACGCATCCACATTTGGTTCCATTTGTACATTCTTTGTTACATGCCTGTACATACAGGGGCCATTTGGAACCCATTGGAGGACACTTGGTGTGTCAGAGTGTTTCCAGTGAGGTGATAATTGTGGACATGTGAGGTTTCCACGCGACAAAGATGGGATGATAATGGAGGGTTACGATATACTCTCCACCTGCTCTGCCCCGGCCCCGCGCACAGCACTTCCTCCATGATGATATGTATGTGTTCAGGTGTGTGGGGAGGGGTGAGGGGGGACACACACGCACGCACGCACACTGAAGGTGTGGAAGTTAAAAGCAGGTGGCTGGTTGTGTGTGTGTGTGTGTGTGTGTGCGCACGCACGTGTGCACGTGGGTGTAAATAGAGCCCTCAGTCTCCAGGTTTTCTTCAGAATATGTGTGTGTGTGTGTGCGTGCACGTGTGGGCTGTCCCAGGTGTGTGTGCTGTAGAGTGACTGGCAGGTAAACAGGCGGGTTTGTGTGTGGACTCGACTCGTCACCTGTTGGAACAGACACAGCAATGCCTGCAGGCTCGACACGCAGCGGAAGGAAGGAAAACCCGGGGTCGTAACTCCCACAGGTCACACATGTCACCAAGGGGAACCGTTTGTGGATGCATAACTCTGAGAGTTCACAATAACCTGCTCACCTCTCGCTGTCCCAACCCAGTGATTTGTGATTGAAACGACGTGAAGGGAGTCCTCCGCACTAAAGCACTGTGTTTCTACTACTTTTGGGCCCCCTCCCTACTTCCTTCACAGGTGTTACCGATGATACTAATTCCATTCTTGTCAAACAGGGTGCTGCTATTGCGCATGTTGGCTCACTGGAAACACTCTGCTACAGAAGTGGGTCTCAAAGTGTCCTTGACGGCTGTATACTGGTGTGTACAAATGGAACGAAATGGACCCCTTAAAGTGATCAGAAGTCAATGGGAGGGCAGTATGAGTCACCAGAACAAACGGTAGCCATGGTTCACATGACGCTCGTACTTCACAAGCGTCATGGCTTAACTTCTGCCTGTTTTACGCGATCGCTACATTTACATTGTAAACGTGTACATAAACATTCAGATTTCAAATATAAAGTACTCACCACGTGGGCCACGGGTGTTAGAAATGTACTGGGACAACGATTAGCATTGCTGCATTCTGCGTTGTTTAATAAAAGGCAATTTTTATCCGACCAGTTTTTTTGCCATTGGCTTTCGACGCCCAGGAGGAGTGTGGCACTGAGTGTGTTTGATATAGGCACACAGTGTGCAACTGTGAATTTTCCAAACGAACCCCGTTTGAGAAAAGTAGCTGGGGTGCTCAGATAAAAATGCTTCTTATTAAACAACGCGGGATGCAGCAATGCTAATCGCTGTCTCAGAAAATTCCTAACACCCGTGGCCCACGTGATGAGTACTTTATATTTGAAATCTGAATGTTTATGTACATGTTTTCCGTGTAAATGTAGCGATCGCGTAAAACTGGCTTCAGTCTCAGGGCTAAAACAACGGGTGTTTTCCATGAATCTATCAGATCAACAAGCTTGACGATCTGCAATGTTCTGCGAATGCCTTCCCCAATACGTATGTATGTACGTACGCACACGAGCGTGCATATGTGCACGTGCGTACGTGTGTGTGTGTGTGTGTGTGTTAGTGTGTTAGTGTGCCAGCAGCCGTGCAGTGTGTTGAACATGCAGTAGAAATGCGATATGACAGCCAGCGGTCTTAGTTACGCAGCGCTGCATCTCTGCCGTGCTTCACTTCACCTGTAAGGTCAGCGCACAGCCGTCACACCCCTACACGCACACACACATGCACACGCACGTGCACGCACACATGCACACGCACACATCACACACACACACACACACACACTGTGTCTATGGGGATCTCAATGTTTTTGCCTGGGGACACCCGGAAATGTTTTGGCCATGTCTAGAGAGAGAGAGGGGGGGGGGGGGGGGTCCAGTTTATGTCCAGAATATGTGATAGACAAGGGGAGGTGCACAGAACAGGGCAGGTGGACACTTGTTTGGTTCTAAGATATTGTTATTTTCTGTATTCTCGTGGTGAAATCCAAGTGTATCCCAGCAAGCTAGAGACTAGGCCAGATCACAGCCCATATGGGGATGATCTTTACGACATTTCCAGGACGTCTTCACCAGTTTAAATAATATAGCTTATTATGGGCCAGATCTGACTACTGTAAATCCCTGGAACATGTGACACGTTTAAATAATAAAATGCCAAATGTTTATTAATGGTCATAAAATACAGTAGAACACGAGTTCACTCAAACACCTCACGAGAACACCTAGTGTTCAAATTCTAAACAACTATATGACTGACTTTGATTGTAAAAACTAAACACGTTTATGCGTTTAAAAAGTGTTACAGGCGATTAAACATGTTCTTCTGTTTATAATCTAAACACTGTGACACGTTTAAAAAGTGTTACAAATATGTGTTTAAAACAGTTTATAACCTAAACGCTTGGGTTTAGTGTGTAGTGATATGACTTAAATTGATCTGGCCTCGATCGGACTCTCTCTGATTCATCCAGGGACGTCCGTCTTAGTGGGTCAAATGTATGTTGGTTGAAATCAGGTGTTATTCTGGGCCAGATCTGTCTTGGTTTGACTTGATCTGGCCTCAATGGAGACGTCACTGATTCGTCCAGGTCCTGACCGTGCTTGCTGGGTAAGCTAATAAATGCATGTGGCAAGGTTGATATTGCAGATATTGTTAAATGTAGTCTATAAAACTGGATGGAATCAGCATCACCATGAACTTGGAGACACTGCACTCTTGCATGGAGCATATATGTGCACTTTTGAAATCTCTTGCCTATTACTCGGAGAGAGAGAGAGAGAGAGAGAGAGAGACTTATTCTTTCACTAGAAGTGTCAGTGTGTCATTGGCCCTAAGATTGGGAGGACTTCGCTCTGGTCCAGTCACGTGACCCAGTACACTGCAATGTGTGTGTGTGTGTGTGTGTGTGTGTGTGTGTGTGTGTGTGTGTGTGTGCGTGCGTGCGTGCGTGTGTGCGTGCATGCGTGCGTGAGTGTGCGCGCCACAGTTTGCCTCTCTGTCTGCCTGAAGGTCAATTAATGCTTTGAGTGACAAGCCGTGTCTGCAGGACGCTGTGAGCTCAGAGTATTTCATAGGCTACTGTCTTGCAACTTGCCAACAGCGTCACCACAAGAATGTAAATAAGGAAGTGAATGTAGTCTGGAGCAGTGTTGATTTTGACAGCCAATCTTTATGTAGTTTTAGTCGTAGTCTTTTGAATAAAATGTAATTTTGTTTATCATATTTTAGTCTTCTGCAAAGTTTTAGCTTAGTCTAGGTTTAGTCGACTCAATCTACAGTTGATTTTGGCGGGCCTTGATGGCGTCGTAATGGCCGATTTTAGACTTGGTTGTGTGCTGAAAATTGCCGATCTACAAGCTCGTAACTAATCTGGTTCATCCGTGGAAGTACAGCTTCCTTTGTGTTCCCATCCAATCAGAGTACCCGACATGTTATAGGCGACTGACTGGACCATATAAACACATTCACGTTTGCCGTGAGGTGCGTCCTTTGACACCTAGACCTTTGACACAAAGCATAAATTGACCTATTAATGGTGAGCAAAAAGTTGGAAAGATTGAACAGAAATGCTAAACGGGCCAGTTAGGGCCTAGCGCTTCAACATTGGAGAGCCTCCCTGGGGGCTTGGCTCAAGATCACAACATTGCACGATTGCAACGCGCTGTGAGCTGTATATTGGCTATGTTGGTCATGCCACACACTTTTTTACCTTTTCCACCACACACTTGCCATAACAGGCAGCCACTGAAGAACAATGTTTGCCTTTTCCTTCACTTTCCTCAACTTGCCTTCCTTGCTTACGTTCCCTGCTAGGGCACTCCATTCAGACATAATCATAACAATGTGTAGTTATATAATTGCAATAGTTCAGAATCCAGTCAAACAATATAGTAATACTCATACTCAAATAAGATGAATACCGAATATAGAATAAATCAATAAGGGATATGAATTGGATTTCTTTACAAGCAGCTTCCTCTTATCATGAGCATTATGGTCTGATCACTACATGTGTTCGTTGCAGGACTACACCTTCCCACTGGCCTCTGTGTCCAATGTACTTCTGTCCAACTAGAACCAAAGGGAAGCACATCCTGACCTTTCAGCTGCTGAACAATACGCACATTGGAGAATAAGGTGCACACACTGTAACTTAGCTCCCAGTAGAAAATGTATTCAAAAAGTACGTTTCAACGACTGTGGGTCTTCCTCAGGTCTGTATAAAAAAAAAAAAATAGAAGTCTGCACATTAACTCTGTAAAGCTCCCAGTCAAGGCTTTATGATAGATTCACGTTTCGACACTCTTCCTCGGGTCTGAACTGATAATTGCGAATGCAATGAGCACTAACTATGAGACCCTGCAGATCATGTCTGTCTGTCTGTGTGTCCGTCTGTCTGTGTCTGTCCCGCTGTTACACCACCCGCCCGCCACCAGAGGGCGCAGCTGTATCACACACACACACACACACACACACACACACACACACACACACACACACACACACACACACACACACACACACACACACACACACACACAACTTAACTTAACTTAAAAAAACGTAACTTAAAAAAATACTTAACTTAAAATGAAAAAGAAAAAACTTAACTTAAAAAAAAACTTTAAAAACACTTAACTTCAAAAAACTTAACTTAAAAATAAAATCTTAAAAAAACACAAAAAAAACTTAACTTAAATTTTTTTTTAAAACACTTAACTTCAAAAAACTTAACTTAAAAATAAAATCTTAAAAAACACAAAAAGAGAACTTTAAAAAGAAAACCTTAAAAAAGTATGTAATTTATTCTAATTGTTGTTATTGCCATTTACGAGCTGCGTTCGCTTCCCGCGTTTACTTGTGATATCATGTATAAAAAGAACACCACCACCTAAGTGATAGCGATCTCTGACTACATTTGTCAATTTTACAATTTAACCATTTGCGCAGGTGTGCTTAACCAGAGCGACCACAGGAGTGGCTGTGGGTGTGGTTAACCTGCAGGATCTGGAAATACAGAGGGTAAATGAGACAGTTGACTAACATTGTCCAATTTGTCCCCATGCTTCCCCTCACAAAACATCACACCTGCCGGACTCTGTAAATGGAATATAAAATGTTACTAATTAAAATATATCAACATATACCGGTAATAAAAAATGAATTATCAAAGCGTTAAACATTTGTTTGCAGTTTTCTTAGTACTAGGCTGTACACCTCATGCCTCCAGGCTCCAGGTCTCCAACAAACACTCAAATCAGGCTTCTGGCCAAACATGAGGCCTCAAACCTGGCCACCCCTTTTTATATTGAAGGGGCAGTACTACATTTATAAAACCCACAGACAGACATACTTAAAGCTGCTCTACAGTATGTAACTTTCCTCTTAGACTTCTACCGGATTTGAACCCGGTTTCCTGCACATGTGCTGCTGACATTTTTTACCATTGAGCCTGCCTGCTTGCTCAGGGGATAAATGTAATCTTGACCTTCAGGTGAAACTGTGTGTCAGATACTGTGTCTAGGTGAGACATGACCGTTGACACCATCTAAATGTCTCAATAGAGTGCCAGAGTTTTGAAGTCACTCACTCATCCCCTGGTTCGCGGAAGTTTTACTCTATGGAGATCTTAAAATCGTCTCATATAAGAATTGTGGTCCAAGAATACACAAACTGTCTCAGCAATATTGTCAGGGAGGTGTATCGTTTATGATTATGATTATGTCAGTCACTCATATTTGATACAATCTGTTTCTAGGGAAAATGTAACTAATTTGGCAGCAGTAATTAATATTAGCATTTCTTATATGAGGCGATCTAAAATAAAAAAGTACACGAACCCTGGGAACAGCACCGCATTGCCGATATTGACGTCAGACTTCGGTGCTCTATAGAAGAGCAGGAAGACATTGGTTATATTGTACCAGTAAGACGCCCTGAGGGTGCCGTCACCCAGGTCCTTTAACATACTTTACCATATAGATTGGACAAATTTACATTTTAGTCATAAAAAGTTAGATAGCCGGTCTATACAAGCTAGATCGGCAAGTTGATTGATTGACATAAAAAGTCTGGTGGGCCTGGTCTTTACCAAGGTGGTCCATATGGGTTCTGGTGGGCCTGGTCTTTACCAAGGTGGTCCATATGGGTTCTGGTGGGCCTGGTCTTTACCAAGGTGGTCCATGGGTTCGGGTGGACTTGGAGTCGTGCCCAAGTCAATCCCCAGTGGCTTTCTGTTTAGATGACATATTGCAAAAGTCATGTATGTCTTAACATCTGGTGCAGTGCTCAGATTAGCCGCCCGTCTCCCCTCTCACTAGCCTGTCTGTCTGTCTGTCTGTCTGTCTGTCTGTCTGTCTGTCTGTCTGTCTGTCTGTCTGTCTGTCTGTCTGTCTGTCTGTCTGTCTGTCATATGGGACTTTTACCATGAAAGAAAAAAAATCACAAACATAAATTCCATCTCCTTTAAGCTACCTTGAGTCCTATAGCCATGCGCCGCCCGCCCGCCACGCACGCTCTCCTAGCATTTGAAAGCGGATGTAATTATCCACTGAGGGTTTGTTATTTCATAATTTAACTGAATATAATATTGAGGCAGATCTCATGACCAGACCACAACATCCTCCTCCTCTCTCCGCAAAAATGAATATTTTTGCTAAAAAGAATTCCCTCCTTGTTTGGGCTGAACCCGGAGGACTGTAGTTTGGATGATTTGTGTGCTGTGTGGGAGCCAGAGGGACGGCTGTCGGCGTTGCCAGATCTAGTGAGAGAAATAAGTAACCATGGCCTATGAAAACTAGCCTGAAAGAACAAGCCCTTTTCAAGGAGGGGCAGATTCAAACTTGCACTGGAAACCGATGCCGGTTCCCTATTCTTTGAGACACAGCCAAATCCGCTATTGCTTCATGAGGTGACATACAGCGCAACATACAGTATGGTGAAGTATTGTAGTACAGGTGATTGCAACAGTCACCGATGCAGTGAAAATTTTAAACAGAACTGCCACATTTTCTAAACTTGCAGCGATTCTGCCAAGTTTCATATTATTCTTTGACATACAGTACATGTCCGAGTTTTTGTAGGACATGCCATATGTGTAGTCAGAATAATTGGTTCATCAACCTATGTGCTCGTTCGCCTTACGCCTTTGCCCCTTTGGGACAAAACACTGTGCATCGTAACTGGTCATTATGAAAGAGAGAAAAAACTAATAATTTTCATGCAATGAAAAGAAACGATTTAGCGTTTGACCCAGCGAGCACGGTCAGAGCTGCGGTGCGCTCATTATGGAGTTATGTCATTTTCCACCTGTACACCCGTTATTGGATTTAACATCATCAGATTAAGGTAAGAAAAAGGTGAATCCGGAATTCTCCTTTAATAGAAACACAGGCCCAAAAAAGTCGCTTATAAAAAGCAGACATGGCAACACTGATAGCTGTGTAAGTGTGTATGTGTGTGTGTGGGGTGGAGGTGGGGGGGGGGGGGTCTGCTGCAGAGGCCTGCAGGAATGCAAAAAGCTCACATGGGGCGGAAATGGCAAGTGCACGCTGTTTGGAAATGGAGCTCCTCTCTGACATCCCAAACCTGCAGATTGCAAAATCATGTTCCGTCCCACACGCACGCACGCACGCACGCACACGTACACGCACACACACACACGCACACGCACGCATACGCATGCACATGCACAGGCAACATAGAAACTCTCTCGTTCTCTCTCTCTCTCTCTCTCTCTCTCTGGAATTTGAGAGTAAAATGAAACTTGAGCGAGGACAGTTTCAGCTGCGGAAGCAACACACATGTCAACACTGTGGAAGTGTGTGTGTGTGTGTGTGTGTGTGTGTGTGTGTGTGTGTGTGTGTGTGTGTGTGTCCGTGCGCGTGCGGCCGTATTTGTGTGTGTGTGTCCCAGCCAACCATCCAACCATCCAGTCAGCCAACCATCCAGTCAGCCAACCATCCAGTCAGCCAACCATCCAGTCAGCCAACCATCCAGTCAGCCAGTCAGCCAACCATCCTTTTTTATTCAGTGGAGCCACTGACTGAGGCCTAAGCAGCAGCTGTAAACAAAGGGCTAGTGTCTTTGCATCTTTTCCCCTCAGAGAGGCCATCCAGTCTGTAAGCGGTCATCACCAGACACTGTCCAGTCTGTAAGCGGTCATCACCAGACACTGTCCAGTCTGTAAGCGGTCATCACCAGACACTATCCAGTCTGTAAGCGGTCATCACCAGACACTGTCCAGTCTGTAAGCGGTCATCACCAGACACTGTCCAGTCTGTAAGCGGTCATCACCAGACACTGTCCAGTCTGTAAGCGGTCATCACCAGACACTATCCAGTCTGTAAGCGGTCATCACCAGACACTGTCCAGTCTGTAAGCGGTCATCACCAGACACTGTCCAGTCTGTAAGCGGTCATCACCAGACACTGTCCAGTCTGTAAGCGGTCATCCCCAGACACTGTCCAGTCTGTAAGCGGTCATCACCAGACACTGTCCAGTCTGTAAGCGGTCATCACCAGACACTGTCCAGTCTGTAAGCGGTCATCACCAGACACTGTCCAGTCTGTAAGCGGTCATCACCAGACACTGTCCAGTCTGTAAGCGGTCATCACCAGACAAACACTGTCCAGTCTGTAAGCGGTCATCACCAGACACTTTCCAGTCTGTAAGCGGTCATCACCAGGCACCGCCACCCTGCGACACATCCAGGCCACTGCCACACTAACCCTGCATGCTATTGACTCTACCATACAAAAGAAAAATGTCATACAAAATATGGTTGATTTAGAAAGATAGACCATCCCAATAGGTTCCTATGTACATACAGGTAGACCATCCCAATAGGTTCCTATGTACATACAGATAGACCATCCCAATAGGTTCCTATGTACATACAGATAGACCATCCCAATAGGTTCCTAGTATGCACATACAGATAGACCATCCCAATAGGTTCCTAGTATGCACATAAAGATAGACCATCCCAATAGGTTCCTAGTATGCACATAAAGATAGACCATCCCAATAGGTTCCTAGTATGCACATAAAGATAGACCATCCCAATAGGTTCCTAGTATGCACATACAGATAGACCATCCCAATAGGTTCCTAGTATGCACATACAGATAGACCATCCCAATAGGTTCCTAGTATGCACATAAAGATAGACCATCCCAATAGGTTCCTAGTATGCACATAAAGATAGACCATCCCAATAGGTTCCTAGTATGCACATACAGATAGACCATCCCAATAGGTTCCTATGCACATACGCCATTTTTGTCAAACAGAGTCAGGGTTCTGATATTGTGCATGTTGGCTCACTGGAAAGATTCTGCTACACCATGTGTGTCTCAAAAGTGTGCTTGAGTGGCCCGTAGGAGTGGGTGGGTAACTCTGAGAGTGTACAAATGGAACCAAATGGACCCTTACAGGTAATTTGGTTCCATTTATACACTCTCAGAGTTATCGAGATCCACTGTACACTAAATGGAACAGAGCCATTAGTATATGGAACGCTAAATGGAACGGAACCATTAGTATAATCGGTAACACTTACCGGTATTAATGTCTGACTGCAGTTGCCATGTTTACAATTCTGACTCTGACTAATACATTATTCAATCAACCAATCACGTTGTGATCTCTGAATGCGAACGATTCCCTCTTTCTTTACTGTCTTTGGCGTAATCATTACATCTGACGACAGCGTTTAAATTCCCCAAACACGCTTTACTTATAGCATACCCGACACTTTGCAGAATCATGTCCATACAGTGCAGTGTTTGCAACAACAATGACACAGTGAGCCGAGCCCAATAGGCTATAGATAATACTCTACTTACTACAGTGGTTCTGAAAAGTGGGGTCTGGGGTCCTTGAGGGGGTTCCTGAGGGGTACCAGGCAAAATGATTTAGTATAGCATCAATGGAATCCTTGTTCTTAATACTTAGGCTATTCGAAAATAGTCAATACAAGCGCACGATGTGTAAATATTTTATATTTTTGTTTTTATTTCGTTTTCCTCAGAGTCAGTAACAAAAGGTATAGTTGACGGACACTTATCGCCACGGTTTTAGTCGACGAAATCAGCACCGTTGACCATGTAACTTGTTCTGTTCTATGTGAGAAGTTAAGCAGGAGGAGGAATTTTAATGGACAGCTTTGCTCCTCCAGTCTTGATAAGTATTCTGCCGGTGTAGTATGATACTTCCTTCCACTACACCCCCCCCCCCTCCCTCCCTCCCTCCCTCCCTCCCTCTCACCCTACCCTGTGTGTGTGTGTGTGTGTGTGTGTGTGTGTGTGTGTGTGTGTGTGTGTGTGTGTGTGTGTGTGTGTGTGTGTGTGTGTGCGCGTGCGTGCGTGCGCGTGCGTGCTTGAGGGGGGTGGACATGTGTAAAGGAACAGTTGCATTCCTTTCAGATCCTCCTCTCGGAGGGGAAAACACGCGCACGCACGCGCACACAGATACACACAGACACACACAAATCTCCTCATTCAGATCCAAACAAATGAAGCTTACACGAACAAACCTACACCCTCTCTCTCTCTCTCTCTTTCCCTCTCTCTCTCTCTCTCTCTAGCAGAGGAGAGGGCAGTTTAGCTGAATGCTCCCCCAGGCGTCTGAGAGACAGAGAGAGAGAGAGAGAGAGAGAGGGGCGAAATCGAGGCCCGATCGACCAAAACTTGGCTTCCGACCCCGCGGGGGGGGGGGGGGGGGGGGGGGGGGGGGGGGGGTTGGGGTGGTGGCCCACGGTGCATTCCTGGTGAGAGCACATTGTCAAAGCCAAGCACTTCCTCTGGCGCCGGGCCAGCCCCCCCCCACCCCCACCACCACCACAATAACATCTCACACATTTAACACGCACAGGGCCTTCACACACGCACGCACGCACACACACACACACACACACACACATGGGCGCGTGGGGCGCGTGTCACAAAATAGCCGCTCGTAGAGCTCGTAGAGCGGCTATTTCCGGTGCGTGTGCGGTGTTCCTGCAGCCTAGTGTTGATGATTTATTGTATACTTAGTTTCCGTGCTTTGAATGGATTACTCCAGGTTAATGTCGCTGCCATATCGGAGATACGCGACTTTTGTTTTATGTGTTTAATCCGCCGCAATGTAATAATTAAAAAGAAAATCCGTCTTCGCCGCAGAGAAAAAGTGTAGATGCATCTGTTGTGATGAGGAAACGGAAATCGTCACATGCTGTGGGCTGCTAGGGCTTCTGGGAAATTGAGGCCAATGTAAACGAATGGGGTTCAACGCCTCATGGAGGAGGGTCCTGTGCTGCGTCTTCCGGGTGTACCAAGATGGCGGGTGGTCCAGCCGTTTATAACAAACGGTGGAAGCTTTTTTCGCTCGATTTTCGCGGATTAAAAGCCCAAATAATTCAGCGTATGCTCTAAAGGTAATACAACAATCTCGGCAGTGAAGGGGGGTTGATTAAAAGTCTGATAAATCGTTTTCCGCAGTCAAACTGTTAATATATGACTTTAAATGTCTTGATGAATTGAATACACATACTGTACGGGACCACAATGGAAAGAAGCTCTCATGGCTTTCTGCGTTATCCTTTTAGCATTGTTGTGCCATCGTACTGCTGTACTACAACTGTACTACAACTGTACTACAACTGTACTGTACTGTACTGCTGTACTACAACTGTACCAAAACTGTACTACAACTGTACCAAAACTGTACTACAACTGTACCAAAACTGTACTACAACTGTACTGTACTGTACTGCTGTACTACAACTGTACTACAACTGTACTACAACTGTACTACAACTGTACTACAACTGTACTGTACTGTACTGCTGTACTACAACTGTACTACAACTGTACTGTACTGTACTGTACTGCTGTACTACAACTGTACTACAACTGTACTACAACTGTACTACAACTGTACTACAACTGTACTGTACTGTACTGCTGTACTACAACTGTACTACAACTG
>NC_139697.1:75811115-75833615 GCF_964188405.1 Protomyctophum parallelum | reverse complement strand
TGTGTGTGTGTGTGTGTGTGTGTGTGTGTGTGTGTGTGTGTGGGGGGTACATTGGCATGTTCCACCAAGGCTCGACATCCCCCTTTGGCCTGGTGGAGAGGGGACTGTGACTGACCTCTCCTACTCATGTGGAGGTCCCACATTCTTAAAGAAATAGTAATAGTAATATTGGTCACTCGCCAATATTCTCAAAGTTTTTCTTTTTTTTCTCTTTTTTTAACGTAAATCTTCTCTTCTGGGGGTCCCTGGTAGAATACAAAGGTTTTTCAGATGGGGGTCCACGGGCAAATATATATCAATTTGGCGGTCCACATCACGGCTAGACAAGTCTGATGCCAACCTACTCTACTCCGTGTACTTTCCCTTAAGCCAGAATTATACTTCGTCATATGTCGTGCACCAAAGATAGCCAATCTACAAGCCCACAAGGCAGCCTGGACCTGGCACCATGGAACATTGGATCAGGCACACACGCTGGATCCACTGCGCTGTCAGTTTACGTTATTGTGAAAAGAAAAATGATTTACTTAATGGCTTCCAAGAAAGGGAATCACTAGGAAGTAGAACTCGTTTAACCCAACCGTATGCACACACGCACGCGCACGCGCGCACACACACACACACACACACACACACACACACACACACACACACACACACACACACACACACACACACACACACACACACACACACACACACACACACACACACACACACACACACACACACACACACACACACACACGGTACGGTATATTTGCAGCGAGTCTCATAAAGGTCTGTGGTGGTAGTGTAGTGTAAGAGAGAAGTGGTCTGGCCTGCAAGCTCTTCTGGCTTACAATGCTGCTCCTGCGGCTGTGTGCGCGCGTGTGTGTGCGTGTGCGTGTGTGAGTGCACGTATAAGTTCTGTGGTTGAATGTGTGCACGTGTGTTGAGCGGAGGTTGTGGTTGACCATGTAGAAATGCTTACAATAGAGATCCAGACCCTGCTCCTTCTTGCCTGTGTGTGTGTGTGTGTGTGTGTGTGTGTGCATGCATGTGTGTGTGCGTTTGTGCATGCATGTGTGTGTGCGTGTGTGAGAGAGAGAGAGAGAGAGAGAGAGAGAGAGAGAGAGAGAGATAGAGAGAGAGAGAGAGAGAGAGAGAGTGGCAGAGAGAGGGACATCATTCAACAGTCGATCTTCCGTCCAGGAGCATCGGATATTGGATTAGTGCTTTAATCTCCCCCTGCTCTTTTCTCACGTTCCCCTTTCCTGTGTGTGAGTGTGCGTGTGCGTGTGTGTGTTAGCCCGCCGCCTAATGCCTCGTTCATGCTTCGTCATAAGACAGCGTTGAGCACCAAAAAAGTGGTCAGGCTCTCTGGTGTTTACACATGGCAGACAGACAGACAGACAGACAGACAGACAGACAGAGCACCTGCTGTGTGACTACAACACAGACAAAGACACTTGTGTGTGAGAACACAATGGCGTTGCAGGCCTTCTCTGCCTCTGGTCTGCATGGTGAGACACAATGGCATGGCAGTGTGAACCGCCTGCCAGTGTGTGTCAGCGCACACACTCAAACCTGGAGTTTTTTTCCCCCTCCTTTCTATTATTTATACCATTTTTGCATCTCAGATCATTGAGCAGAATATACATATTACATTGCTGTCGGGCAGAAACCTCTTATTTCCATAATTTATAATATATAACTATTTATCATAACTTTTTGTCCCCAGTGTAGCCCAGGCCTAATTAGGGTCCATGTGGTTCCATTTGTACACTCAAAGACCCGTAAGGAGCCATTTGGACCTATGGGGCTAGACCCCACGTTTAAACCATTTAATAATGTGTCTTTAAGCTATCCCTCTCTTTTACTGACATATCTCCTTCATGCCAAAAGTGGATGTCTCATGTGAAATGGTTGAGTTGACCCAGTGGGGTCAAGAGGTCATGGGCTCAAGGGGTCGTGTGCCACACATCGGCTATACAGTAGAGTAGTATAGAGTATACAGAGCCCTGTTGTGTGAAACTCTGTTCTTACAGTGCTGGAAGAAGTACTCAGATTAGGTGTATATATATAAAAAAACTGTATTAAAAAGTTGACTTGAGTACCGGTACAAAAGTATTGGCATAAAAAATAGCAAAAAATGCAAGCACACAACGGGTACTTATTATGCACTTCTACAGTCACATTAATTTATTATGCAGATGATATATTATGCACTTTATGCCTCATCTTTTATGATAATGACTCTCTTGCTCTATCTATATCTTTTAACTGCAGCGATGAGCACACACAACTAAGGATCTCAGCTACCATACTGTACTTATGTGACGTGACAATAGTTTCATTCTGTTTCTGGGTTGCGTTGCGTTGTGATGTCCGTAGTTACATCTCTGCATCGCAAGGAGATGTAGCAGAGTAGATGTATTGAGTAAAAGGTCACACTCGTGCTCAAACGGACAGACAGACACACATACACACAATGCTGTTCATAGCCGCTCAAAAATATTAACAATAAAAAAAAAGTACTTAGGGTGCATGTACCACCCTTGTTTTACTTTCCACCATCTGTCCATGTTCAGCAGATTGTGAACATGAAGGTATGAATTAGCAGGGCTTAAATGCAGTCATCGCACACTGAGCTGCATGTGTCCGGAAGGAAGATATAAACTGTCTTATTTTCACATCGACTTCAACATTTTTAACATTCCAACACTGGCTTGTCTAGCTGGGCCAGCACTCACACACATCTTGTCTGCCGTGCTGGAAAGCAACTAATAAACTATGTAACTTTTTTAACGAATACATTTTAATTTTGTCCAATCTGTATTGTAGAGAATGTTAATATTATATACAGTATAGCATTTTCGTGTCAAAGTTCATGTCTAACCTAGACAAGTTACATAGTGGTTTAAGCATTATTATTATTTTTGTTTTACTTTAGTAAGTCCATTTGTCAATATGTTATACTTCTACTCCACTAAATATGAAATAAATAGAAAAGAAAAGCTTTGGTGTGACAATTTCATAATCGTATTGGTATTTCACTTGAATGTCTAGACTGTTCGGTTTGAATTAGCCACTTCATTCTTTTATACTAAGTTGTACGATGGTAGCCAATCTATCTATCTATCTATCTATCTATCTATCTATCTATCTATCTATCTATCTATCTCACAGCCAATCTACAAGCTCAGAACGCGTCACACACTGCAACGCGTTGCATAGGCGGAGCTTGAACTTGACGCCAGGGGGTGCGACTGCTTGGCCAACGACACCCGCACGCAAAGCGTGCGTGCGCGATTTTTTTTACCTTTATTTTATTATTTTAGCGTTTTTACAATGCCCTAACCCCTAAAAATGAGTTATTTAGGTAGTACAGCAGCTCACACACATGCACTACAGCCATATAGCGAGTCATCATATCATGATAAGAGAGATGATTACAAACTACAGTCAGAAGTTAAGTTTAAAAGTTTGCCAGGGGGTGTGCAGTGCACCCCCTGAACCCCCTCAAGCTCCGCCCATGACGCGTTGTGATCTTGTAGATCTGCTATTTTCCACCATGTTTGACTTTTAAGTAAATCTTTACAGAAAACATCGTCTGTGTCGGGTGGAAACCTCATAATGTCCAAAACTGTTACTTTTTCACGATTCAAATAAAAATATATCAAAAGTAACAGATCTAAAATCCAAAAAGGGTCGCTTTTCACGACATTGTGAGCTCGTGGATCTGCTACTTTTGATGTATGATCAAGTAGGGCGTTAATTAATTTACGGGGGAAAAAAAGAGTCAGAATAATTATGGAGATAAGAGGTTTCTGTACGATGGCAACGTCACGTTGAAGGCTAATTATTGCATGTCTTCTCACAGAGGGTCCAGCAGTGACGACAGCACATTCTTCCAGGCTCCCATTGAAGCAGCTGTTATCCTGCTGTTTTGGCTGAGCGAGCTTCCTCCTTTCTGCCATAAAGCTGTCCTACTGCACTGTTCCCCCGTGAAATCAAATGAACCGACTGAAATCAACATCACACTAAACCGGTTCTTCAAGGCGTTTGTCCCAATTTCTCGAATTATATAGCTCGGGAACGCTTTGAGTGAATGTGGTGACATTTGACACAGTCGGTCACTTTGACTCGAGGATGACCTGATTTGTAGTAGCTGGTGGTCAAAGGTCACTGTCATCGTGACCTCAGAAAACACATTCATTACATTCCTTCAAAGTCTCATCCACTAATGTCACACTTGCCTAGTGTGGGTAGTATGAAAACCGGGAAAATATATAGAAAACTAGAAAAAGTGCCCTACTGGGCACAGGTCTCCACCAGGATGAGCAGATGTGAAGAATTCCAGGCAAAGGTTTTTCCTTGGCCTCTAGGGAGTTGGCATACAAAGTTATCCACAGATCCGTGCAGTTAGAGGTAAAAACACTTTTGGGCCAGTTATAGCGCCACCTTGAGGCTGAGTTGAAATTGTTCATGTGGCATTTCGTCCTCACGGAAATCCCTCGATGTGTTCATGATTTGCAGCATTTTGTTTGAAACTGAGCACTCCTGTGAACTTTGGAAGCCAATCTTAACCAATCAGGATGGAGTCTGAGAAATCTGAAAGACCGGTTTCGTTGAATGGCTCTAGAGAGACTGTGTACCAATTTGCGTGATGTTTGGACAAAATCTGTAGGTGTACTGTGCAAAAACTTGTTTTGCACAAAGCGGCCTCCTGGTGGCGCTATAACAGGCCGTTCTGGAAATCTGAAAGACTGGTTTCGTTGAATGGCTCTAGAGAGACTGTGTACCAGTTTGCGTGATGTTTGGACAAAATCTGTAGGTGTACTGTGCAAAAACTTGTTTTGCACAAAGCGGCCTCCTGGTGGCGCTATAACAGGCCGTTCTGGAAATCTGAAAGACTGGTTTCGTTGAATGGCTCTAGAGAGACTGTGTACCAATTTGCGTGATGTTTGGACAAAATCTGTAGGTGTACTGTGCAAAAACTTGTTTTGCACAAAGCGGCCTCCTGGTGGCGCTATAACAGGCCGTTCTGGAAATCTGAAAGACCGGTTTCGTTGAATGGCTCTAGAGAGACTGTGTACCAATTTGCGTGATGTTTGGACAAAATCTGTAGGTGTACTGTGCAAAAACCTGTTTTGCACAAAGCGGCCTCCTGGAGCGGCCTCCTGGTGGCGCTATAACAGGCCGTTCTGGAAATCTGAAAGACCAGTTTCGTTGAATGGCTCTAGAGAGACTGTGTACAAATTTACGTGATGTTTGGACAAAATCTATAGGTGTACTGTGCAAAAACTTGTTTTGCACAAAGCGGCCTCTTGGTGGCGCTATAACAGGCCGTTCTGGAAAGTTTGGGGCAGAGGTTCATCGTTGGCATCCAGGGAGTGTGTGTGCAAAATTTGGCATCGACCGGGTTAACGGTGGCCGAGATTAGCTGCTCACGGACACACGGACGGACGGACGGACACACACACGGACACACGGACGGACGGACGGAGTGCAAAACATACTCTCCCCCTAGGCCTTCGGCCTGGTGGAGACAATAACCTCCAGGCAGTCCTTGATGCAGACATGCTGTTTGTCTTTATTCACACAGACCAAAATGTAAGTTATCATACTATAATTCTAACAATGTCTGTCTGCCTGTGTGTCACTGTGACTGCCGTAGCTCCTTAC
This sequence comes from Protomyctophum parallelum, assembly GCF_964188405.1. Classification (NCBI taxonomy): domain Eukaryota; kingdom Metazoa; phylum Chordata; class Actinopteri; order Myctophiformes; family Myctophidae; genus Protomyctophum; species Protomyctophum parallelum. The sequence goes on along the minus strand of NC_139697.1, from coordinate 75,827,945 downwards.
TGCCTGCACCAATCACTCACACAGGCATTGACCATATGAATATAGAGGGCGTAACGAAGCCCTTTTCTCGATTTGACACATTAATGATTATTAATGAATTTATTAGTCAATTACAAACGCACCCAGGCGCAGTACCCCCCACGGCCACAAGGGGGGGCAAATATCTCACAACGGGTAAGGGCTAGTGTCTATAACTATGGATCTATGAGACCGAACGATGACCGTCACTACGGTCATAACAACGAATGATGCCCTCATCTTCCTCTTCTTCGAGATCAATATATCAAAATTGCCCACATGACCCCTAGGAGGCGGTCTCACCGTATAAGTTATGTACGGTGCGGCCGGCTCCGCCTCCAGCCTCGAACGCCTCATAACGTTCCGAGCGACAGGAGATTGTGACGGTCATCGTTCGGTCTCATAGATCCATAGTTATAGACATAACTTACGATCTATATCGACCTCACTCTGACCGTCACTACGGTCATAACAACGGATGACTTATACCAACCGGGTCGCGAGGAACGGGGTTAGCTGGGATTCCACGTTCAGTCTGTAAAACCTCGCAAATGTGCAAGGCACAGTCCATGAAGCCGCTGCACAAATGTCCTCCATGGACACTCCTCTTAGTGAAGCCCAAGAAGTGGCCACCCCCCTTGTGGAGTGGGCCACCACATTCTCCGGGACCGGCTGGCCTAGATCAACATATGCCGCCGAGATTGTGTCCACAAGCCAATGCGACAACCGTTGCTTGGATAAGGGAAGTCCCAACCTCCTGCACCCATAGCAGACAAACAGCTGCATGCCTGTGCCTCGTATGGCCTGTGTGCGATCCACATAAGCACGAAGTGCTCGGACTGGACACAATGTAGAAAGGCCCTCCACAGTTTCCTGGGGGCCCAGAGCAGAACGCAATGCCGTAACTTCCAGCACTCGGTTCACCGTCTGCAGCGTAATTACCTTGGGTAGAAATGCCGGGTTAGGACACAGCGACACCCCTGTGCCATCGGGTTTCCATGCAGTCTTGGCTGACTGACAAGGCCTGCAGCTCAATGATGCGTTTGGCAGAGGAAAGCGCCAAAAGAAGTGCCGTCTTACGAGAGAGGGATTTCAGATCGGACTGATCCATCGGCTCATACGGGGCTCCCATCAAGGACCGCAGTACCAGAGGGAGATCCCAAGCAGGGGCCCTCAAGGCCCGTCCGGGGCGTAGCCACTTGACACCAGCCGTGAACTGAGTGACAAAACTATGCCTACCAACTGGTAGCCCATCAACCTCCTCATGCCGGAGCGAAATAGCGGCGGAATACACCCTGATGGTGCTGGCTGCTCTGCCAGCATCCAAGAGGGACTGGTAAAACTAGGGATACGTTGCAGGTGACAGGATTCGCCTGCTGGGCAGCACACCAGGCAGAGAAGCACTTCCACTTGTGGTCGTAACAGGCCCGGGTGGAAGGCGCCCTGGCATTACGCATTGTGTCAAGGACGGCCTCATCTAGCCCCTGAGGGAGGGGCTCAGAAGAGGCCAGGCCCAGAGCTGCAGAGTCCTCGGCTTGGGGTGCCAAATCTGACCCTCTGCCTGGGACAAGAGGTCTGCTCTGGCCGGCAGCGGCCATGGAGACCCCTGAACCAGCTGAAGGAGGTCTGGAAACCAATGTCTCCCTGGCCATTGGGGTGCAATCAACAGAATTCTGTAGCAACCCCGCCTCACCCGATGCAATACCTGAGGAATCAGGGGGAGTGGAGGGAAAGCGTACAACAAGCCGTCCGGCCACTCTCCTGACAGAGCATCCAGGCCCAAGGGGCCTCCCTGACCCGAACCATAGCTCGCAGTGAGCATTCTCTCGAGAGGCGAACAGGTCTGCTCAGGCCTGGCCGAAGCGGGTCCATATCTGCGAGACCACCTGTGGGTGAAGTCTCCACTTGCCGGAGAGGGGGCCGGACCTGGACAGAAGGTCTGCTGCAGTGCGGCACATAGATTGCCCTGAGGGAGGCCAAGCGAGGCGCGGCCCACCACAACAGATCCTGAGCCACCTGTAGGCAACGAAGTGACTTCGTGCCCCCCTGGTGATTTATATGATAGACCGCTGAAGTGTTGTCTGATCTCACCAGGACATGCTTGTCGCGGATAAAAGGGAGGAGAGCCCTGAGGCCGAGATGAACAGCCCTCAGCTCCAACACATTGATGTGTTCGGACATCCAGGGAAGCGCCCACTGACCCCTCGCTGTCCTGCCTTCCCATACCGCTCCCCAGCCGGTCTGGGAGGCATCTGTCGTCACCACAGACCTCCTGAACGGAAGGTCCCGAAGCGGGACCCCACGTGTCAGCATCGCGCCGTCCTTCCACGGCCGTAGGGCGTGAAGGCAAGACCTTGTCACCACCAGCTTCACATGCCGGTCCCGCTTGGGATCGAGGCAGAACGAATTCAGCCACCTCTGGAGCGGTCTGGCCCTGAGCAGGCCGAGTGGGATGACTGCTGTGGAGGATGCGATCATCCCCAACAGCCGCTGGACCCGAACCATCTCGACACACGTGCTGAGACAGAAATGGCGTAGGAGTGTTTGGATCCGTAGAACCCTCTCCGGGGACAGAGAGACCACCATGGTCACTGAATTGAGACACAGGCCGAGAAACCCTGTCTGTTGCCTGGGTTCGAGGTTGCTTATCTTTAAGTTCACTCTGAAACCCAAGGAGCGGACATGAGACAACACCTGCTCTGTGTCTGCGAAAAGCACACAGACTTTTTCCCCCAAAGCCGTGGAGTTAGACAGGGATGCAGCCTGAGTCCAACACTCTTCAACATATATATCAACGAATTAGCAAAAACGTTAGAACAGTCTACAGCTCCAGGCATCCTCTTGGCAAACACAGAAATCAAATGCTTACTTTACGCAGATGACCTGCTGCTGCTGTCCCCAACCAAGGAAGGACTACAGCAGCAACTTGATCTCCTACACAAATTCTCCCAGACAGTGAACCTAACCAAGACTAAAATCATGATATTTCAAAAAAGGCCCAGCCGCCAAAACCACCAATTTTTCCTAAATACAATCCCACTAGAACAAACTAAAAACTATACCTACCTTGGCCTAAACATCAGCAGCACAGGGAACTACAACCAATCTGTAAAGGACCTGAGAGACAAGGCAAGAAGGGCATTCTATGCCATCAAAAGAAACATCAAAATAGACATCCCAATTAAAACATGGCTTAAAATACTGGACTCTGTGATAGAACCAATTTCCCTCTATGGTTGCGAGATCTGGGGACCATTAGCAAACCATGACCTTGAAAAATGGGATAAACACCAAACAGAGACCCTACACACAGAATTCTGCAAATCCATTCTCCGTACCCAGCGAAAAACACCAAATAATGCATGCAGGGCAGAATTAGGACGATACCCACTCATAATCAAAATAAAAAAGAGAGCACTTAAGTTCTACAACCACCTAAAAGAAAGTGACCTAGATGCACTCCATAACAAGGCACTCACACACAGTGAAACTCTAGAGAGATGCCCCCTCAGCCAGCTGGCCCTGGAACTCCGGGCACAAACACAAACAGAGCCACGAGATAGAAAACCCATTGGACTAAACCAAATTATAAAACAGCAAAAGGAAAACTATCTGACACACTGGAAAGAAGCAACACAAAAGCAGAGTAAACTAGAATGCTATCTGGCCCTAAACAGAGAATACACAGTGGCAGAATACCTGAGCACTGTGACCGACCCAAAACAAAGAAAAATCTTAACTAGGTACAGACTCAGTGAGCACAGTCTCGCGATCGAGAAAGGCCGTCATAGGCAGACCTGTATCCCGAGAGAAGTCAAATACAACAATGTGCAAACACAGCAGCAAGATTTGTGAGTTGCTGGTTGGCAAACCACTCTCCCTGGCCAATGGACTGACGTATGTGTTTTTGTCTGTAACATCTTGAAAGGTAGGACCTTCATGTACCGGTTTAGCCACCTGAGATCGAGTATCTGAGATCCAGAAAATATGTAGAGTAAAAACCTGCTTTCTGATCGGTTGAACTCACCTTTGTAATTGCGCCTTTCTGCAGCAGGGTGGAAACTTCCTCCGCCAGCGCGCGTGCTTGGATAGGGTCCCTGAACTCTCATGCAGAGCCCCCTTGGCGCCCTGTGCCCTTGCGGGGCGACGCCCTTGAGGGCCACCTCTGTTAGTGGCTCGGGATCTAGAACCTTGCTGCCGGTGAGGCTGCTGCCGGGCGGCCGAACTGGGGGCCCGAAACGCCTCCTCCTGGTGCCTGCCACGCCCCCAGGACCCTTGGTGGGGACCTGGGCCGGCGAAAACCGCTGAACGCTCTCCCGTGTCTGAGCACAGCGTTCAGTTCTGTCCAGCGTGTCCTGGAAGTCTGGATTGAACACGTGGCCAGGCACAACTGCTTTCTCCCGCAGCTCCTTCTTGATGTTCTCAGGGAGACGCATCTGAGCCAGCCAGACCTGACGACGAGCCAACATGGCTGATGACATGGTGGCGCCAATGTCCCGTGTGAGCTGAGAATGAGCTAACACAGCGGCATCTACCAGGGACCGGGAATCTGTGTCCTCCGCCCCTATTGTCCTACTTAGCGCAGCCAAGAGGAGGACCAATGCATTCCCCGAGCGAGCTGCACGGGTTGCTGAATTATATGTGCGACACACCAGACGATCAGTCTTCTCGCACTGCTTACTGGGGCAACGTGGGACAGTGGTAACTCGGTCAGGGCCAAGATCGGTCAATGCGGCCATGCCGTGCTCGACCGGTGGCATGTCTCCCAAGCCGGACTCGGGAGGATAAGCCATCTTTGCCAGGCCCCTGCACCCAGCATTAAATAGGGAGTCACTATCAGGCTTCCTCCAGTTAGTCATTAGCATCCCCGAATACCCCTCTGCTTCTGGAACAGTGGGGGACGAGCGAGCCTGGGACACCACACTGAAGACACCCGCCGAAGAGGCGGACTTCGGGGCTGTAAGTGTCATACCCAATAGTTTAGCCGCTGATAACACATGCGACACCAGTGTCTCACTAGCAGTGACGTCCGGAGCAGACTCTGTGTAGAGCACAGATCTGGTGCTGCCTGAGACTGAAGCGTGGTCCGACCGTGGACCGCTAAAAGTAAGGGAGCCAGGCGCATGGATGGAAAGCACATCTGGGTCATCCTCCGGGCCAGGCACCCCCCTGAAGGGAGATGCCTGCGAGGACACAGTCTCATGCGACACTACAGTTGAGGAGCATTCAGCTTCAAACCTCCCCATCCGCTCACTGAGGGACTGAATAGCAGCCAAAATCTCCCTCTGAGTGGCGCCCTGCATCTCCCCGACCTCCTGGGCGTGAGCAGAACGCTTAGGGGCCCGAGACGTGTGCTCACGAGACCTCCTATAATCATGGTCACCTGAGCGACGCCGATGGCGTTTTCTAGAATGCCTGTCACTATGGCCAGGCACCGGTTCCTGGGCAGGGGGAGCTGACTCCCCCCCCCCAGTGCTGCACGCCGAGCCCTCGGCATAAGGCAAGTCGATGGCAGCAACACAGGGGTCCTCAACGTCCCGCCGCACATGGGCTCTGCCCAAACAAATTCCCGGTGGCCATCACGGGGGTCCATGGCTGCCTGACAACAGCAGCAGACGTAGGAAGCCATAGTAGCTCAATTACCGCCCCACTCACAGTACGCAAACGCACCGAGGGATATGCAGGAAACCCCACGCGCTGCGAACAGCAGTATCAGGGGCCGCAATATACGAGTAAACAACCCTACTCACCGTACGCGTACGTACTTGAGGGAACAGACGCAAAACCCAACCCGCTGCGAACAGTGTGGTAACAGGGTAATAATATGCAAACTCAAAACACCTACTCACTATACATAACGTATGAGAGGGGGTTAGGATAACAAAAACAACCCTGCCAGCTGCGGACAGCGTAGCACCAGGGGTAGCGAATAGCAATATGCACAAATGTATAATAGTATTTGATCAAAACGTCCACTCACTATACGCGAACGTATGAGGGGGAATAATTTGCATAACAAAAAACAACCCTGCCAGCTGCGGACAGCGTAGCACCCGCGGTAGCAAATAGCCGTATGCAAAACTTTATATAACAATATTAACCAAAAAACGTCAACTCACTATATGCGCACGTACGTATGAGAGGGACTAATTGTAACAAAAACAAACCCTGCCAGCTGCGGACAGCGTAGCACCAGGGGTAGTAAATAGCAGTAGCCTATGCACAAATAATAGCAATGTTAATCAAAAGTATACCCACTATACGCGAACGTATGAGAGGGAATAATCAGCAAAACGAAAAACAAACCCTGCCGGCTGCGGTCAGCGTAGCACCAGGTGAAGCAAATAGCAGTATGCAGCAATGTATAACAAATTAACTTAGCCAAAAACGTCTCCTCACCATACGCGCACGTATGAGGGGGAATAGCAGAATAGAAAGTAACCAAAACAAATCCCGCCTGCTGCGCACAGTGGTCTGAGGGACTCAATGACTGAAGCAATTAACAGCTTCTTCTTCCCTACTCACAATACACTCAGTATGGAGGGAGAACAAGTTAAGAAATATCACCTTGTGACTCTACTAGAATTATACTAGTGTGGGTAACTACCTCGCATGCGAACCCACGCGGAATTGACAGGAATGCCACCAACTTGGATGGAACCTGTCACTTACCCCCGCGGCTGCGAACAGCGCAGCAAAGGGTACAAACAATAAAATAAAATAAAAATCGCCGTATCACGGCCGTTCCGCAACAAACGGAACTCTTAAGGTAGCCTAACTGAAGGGCAAAACCCTGTAGGCAAAACAGTACAAGTATACAACAACAACGTGTTAGTTAGCTTTAGCAAACAAACACAGTAGGCTATAAAGTTACACAACACTGCAACCCACAGGGACGCAAGGCGCCTGCAACGAAGTGTACCGGTTTCCAAAGCAGTGAGTGTGGAAAAAGACTACTAGCGAAACCAAGCAGTCAGCATTAAAGGTATATTCAGTGATTTCACTCAAAAAACCTTAGGTTTCGTTTTTGGCTGTGGGACCCAGCCTTTCGTCCAATCAGGATAGAGAGTAAAAAAACGAAACCTAAGGTTTTTTGACCCCCAGGGGTTAACTGGGGACAGGGAGGAACTCCTTATATGGTCAGCACACTCTATAGTTGGGAGGATTATCACAACAAAACAAAAAAATAAGTGATATTTGAATTAAGTGAAATCACTGAATATACCTTTAACAGTATAGATCCCAAAGATACGATACCATTTTACCTACCGTAACCAGATCTCATGAGGCGAGAGAGGCAAAGAGGCGGAGCCGGCCGCACCGGACATAACTTATACGTTGAGACCGCCTCCTACAGGTCATGTGGGCATGACAATTTTGATATATTGATCTCGAAGAAGAGGAAGATGAGGGCATCATTCGTTGTTATGACCGTAGTGACGGTCAGAGTGAGGTCAATATAGATCAAAGGTATTTACAGATTTACTGGAAAGGTGGCCCTAGCTCCTTCCACCTCCACAGTCCTACTTTGACTGCCAGGTAGTGGGAGGCCTCCCTACATATAAAGGCTAAGCCCCTCCCACTGGAACACACCACCCTTTATTGATTCCACAATTACACCAGTACTTCATAATGTCCAGGGACAACACATATTCAAGAGTTATAAGCCAAAACATAAAGTGGGCTGTTATACAAGTAAAATAATTGTAGTGATAATTATGAATTTAACCTCCAAGTTTTGTAACTATAGTGCTTACAGCTGGCCCTGGAACTCCGGGCACAAACACAAACAGAGCCACAAGATAGAAAACCCATTGGACTAAACCAAATTATAAAACAGCAAAAGGAAAACTATCTGACACATTGGAAAGAAGCAACACAAAAGCAAAGCAAACTAGAATGCTATCTGGCCCTAAACAGAGAATACACAGTGGCAGGATACCTGAGCACCGTGACCGACCCAAAACAAAGAAAAATCTTAACTAGGGACTCAGTGAGCACAGTCTCGCGATCGAGAAAGGCAGACCTGTATCCCGAGAGAAGACAGGCTATGCACCCACTGCACACAAAATGAAGTGGAAACCGAGCTACACTTCCTAACCATCTGTCCATTGTACCAAGACATCAGAGACACATACTTCCCACAGATTACAACCACACACTGAGATTTTGAAAACATGACCAATGACAAAAAACTCCCATATCTGCTGGGCGAAGTACAACAATGTGCAAACACAGCAGAAAGATTTGTGAGTTGCTGTGATAGTCGAAGGATATCAAATGGAACACAACCACCCTAAAGACTAATCATTGTGTATATTCCTGCACTATACCTGCATCGAGTGATCTTGGTACATAGAATTTGATCTATTGAAGATTCTGACCTTCAAATGTACATCATTTTTGTTTTGATTGTATTGTCCTTTCTGCTTTGGCAATGTAAACGTATGTTTTCTTTTTTTTATAATTTTTTATCCCACGATTTTGTAACCCATTTTTCACCCCTGTGTCAATCATCTAATGTGATCCTGGGCTCTACACACCCTCCACCAACCTAGTCCCCATATATGGGGGACAAGGGGAGAGCAACGGACTTGAACTCATGCTTCCTTCATGCCTGAGTGTCCAAGTTGCTCCTTTACACCTGACAGGGGGGAGTTTCCCTGGTTGGACATAGCGCGTGGAAGGAACACGTTATTCCAACCAGTTCCTTTCCCCTCCATCAGGCGCCCCGGCTGGCCAGGGGGAGGCAGTTTATGTTTTTTTTTAGGGTACCTACCCTAAACGTATGTTTTCTCATGCCAATAAAGCCCTTTGAATTTAATTGAATTTAATTGAATTGCTTACAGCCTCCGAGGAAAAAATACTTGAATGTAATTTTTTTCATTTTCCCATTCATGTCATGTCCGGTCAATTTGACATATGGCTCAAGTGCGTACAGTCAAAACTGTGGGAGGAGTAGCGAGAAAAAATAAAGGACTACTCCTATGGAAGTGGAATAATAAAGTGTTACAATTACAATAGTCTGGTAACCACACTAATTAAAAAGCCAAAAAAGGGGGATGTGACCCGAGAATGGATACATGTAGGCTATGTCAGCACTTGCTTGAAGGCCCTTCAACATTGCAGACAGGAGGATTCGAACCTGCAGCCTCCTGTTGAAAGGCCGTTCTTAATCACCTTCTGCTTTCAAGAAAGGCCAAGCATTGCGAACTGAAGCAACACTGTGAGCGAGGAGGACAGAGCACTATGGTGCATGTGCTGACCAAATCAGAGAAATTCCACCCTGTAACCTCATTTATTTTGGCCGCATGCAGAAAAGATTTCCTGCTAACGGCCCACACGCATAGACACGCACAGACGCACGCACGCACAGACGCTCTCTTCTCTCAATGTGTCTAAATCATGTCTAGAAGACATTACACAGTCGATTGCAGTTTGTGGGGGGAAGGTCCGCTGTGATATTTAACGCCAGCCCACGTTTTGGCTTCATAGTGACGTTATACAGGTTAGTATGTATATGCAGGTTAGGTTATTCTATACAGGTTAGTAGCCTATGTATGCAGGTGGTGGTGAGATGCCCATGAGGGATAAGCAGCACTTAAGCATTGTGGTTCTACAAACTTGGGGACCCTAAGGGTTCCCTCAAGGACGTTTCAAATGGACCCTTTGGTACAGCAGTGGTTCTCAAACTTCTTCATGTTAATGTTACTTATATGTGTTTGGCCGCGGACCCAATTGTTTGTGACGCCTGGAACCCCCTCAAGGACCCCTGGGGGTCCCTGGACATTTGAGAACCACTGCTCAGAACATAAGGACACTTAAAGTCACATACTGAAAGTAGTGTAAAGTGTGGAGAGAAGTTAGAGAACAATGTAGACTAGCTAGAGCCTGAAAAAAACTAGCATACCAAATTCCATAACCTTATTCCCTTATTTTGTGAAACATACTAGCATAGTCTACTGAAACAATCTAGCATACTAAAATCCATAATCACCTATTGTGTGTCCCTCATTTTGTGAAACATACTAGCATAGTATACTGAAACAATCTAGCATACTAAAATCCATACCGATCTATTGTTTGTCCCACCATTTTGTAGCAGGCCTGCTACATACTTTGCTGCTAACCTTGAGCAATCATCTTTCTCACTTTATAGGGGATTGCCTGCAGGGGCAGAATAAAAGTGTGTCTGTGTTTTTGCCATCTTTTTGTGGATTTGGGACGGTATTCTTTTCTTACGTGTTTATATTTGTCACTTTGCGGTCAAGAAGTGGAGCTCTGTCTCCACCACTCCTTGACCACAGTGAGAGCACATCCTGTCCTCGCTGGGCGGCTGCAGGGCAGTCTGTGTCGGCCTTTCTCACTGGCCACAAGTGGCCAGGCTGTGCTCATTGACTTTGTGCATTGTTACAAATGTGGGGTTTTACGCTGTTTGTTATCAGTCACCGTTGACAAATTGAATTAACGCCCGGCCTACTTGATCATACTACACAACTACAACGTCACACAAAAGTATCAAAAGTATCACATTAATAGGAATTTGTCTTGGTTCATACTCAACATATACAGACAACCATATAGATACAAAAACAAGAAGGACAACACAATGCAAAAAGCAGCATAGGGACAGTTTTTGCTATATGCATATTGCTACATACAGTACTAGGGCTGGGTGCAATAACCGCAATACCGCCATACCGCCGGTATGTAACGCATACCGCGGTATCAGGTTCATTACCGCGGTTAAAAAAAATAAAGAAAATGAAATGATATATTTATTTATTTTATGAAATGAAAAGTGTATCATAATAAACAGTGACGCTCAGTCAGTCTAATCATGCCAGCAACACAACAACACCAGAGGGAGTTCAAAAAACCATGTGCAACCCAGATTCGGCACAAACAAGGATTGATTGATTGATTGATTGATTAAAATATTTATTAACAGTTTGCAGAATTACACTACATTTCAAGCACAACTCAATACAAAGACTGTTAACTGTGAGTGGACACTTGTTTACAAGAGGGTCCACCTAAATTCATTTCACTCCTATGCCACAAAAATGTGGAACGCCCTACCAACTGTCATTAAAGGCGCAGTGAAACGGAAATGGTGAACAACATGAAAATGGTGTTTCAACATGAAACACCGGTCTGAAGTTTCTGAACCAATCAGAGCGTCGCATCCCTTCAGGCGATGGGACGGTAGCTAGGGACGGTAGCTATGCTAGGCGCAACAGCGTGGTGTTGTTTGTTGTCTCCACCAGGCCGAAGGCATGGGGAGAGAGTATGTTTTGCACTCCGTCCGTCCGTCCGTCCGTCCGTCCGTGTGTGTGTGTGTGTGTGTGTGTGTGTGTGTGTCCGTCCGTGAGCAGCTAATCTCGGCCACCGTTAACCCGGTCGATGCCAAATTTTGCACACACACTCCCTGGATGCCAACGATGAACCTCTGCCCCAAACTTTCCAGAACGGCCTGTTATAGCGCCACCAGGAGGCCGCTTTGTGCAAAACAAGTTTTTGCACAGTACACCTACAGATTTTGTCCAAACATCACGCAAATTGGTACACAGTCTCTCTAGTCTAGAGCCATTCAACGAAACCGGTCTTTCACATTTCTCAGACTCCATCCTGATTGGTTAAGATTGGCTTCCAAAGTTCACAGGAATGCTCACTTTCAAACAAAATGCTGCAAATCATGAACACATCGCGTGATTTCCGTGAAATTGTGCACCCACATTCCCACTAGGCCGAGGACGAAATGCCACATGAACAATTTCAACTCAGCCTCAAGGTGGCGCTATAACTGGCCGAAAAGTGTTTTTACCTCTATCTGCACGGATCTGTGGATAACTTTGTATGCCAACTCCCTAGAGGCCAAGGAAAAACCTTTGCCTGGAATTTTTCACATCTGCTCTTTATAGCGCCACCAGGAGGCCGACATATGTAAAACACATTTTCTATTATTACTCCTTCAGATTTTATCCAAATTTCACGCAAATCGGTACACATGATCTCCATAGTCATGCCATGTCCTACATTCCTATCCTGGTGGAGACCTCTGCCCAGAAGGGCACTTTTTCTAGTTTATAAATCATATGGTCGGCCAGCACAACCAGTTTACTGTTATGTGGCTTATTTCTTCCATATAATGTTTTCAGATACATATTCTAGCGTGATGATTAAGTTGAAAGCGAGTAATACACTGTCTGGATGTTATCTGGAATGGAAATAAAAACGGAGTATTCTGTAATCAATAGCAGCTGTGATGGACGGACGCACAAATATGGGAAATTAAACGGGTGAGCTTCATTGTTATTGGCTTTTATCAATGTGTATCTCTACACGTCATCACGCAGCACGTTTTCGTTTTAATAAATAAATAATGCATTCGTTTTTATGGACCTTTGATATAAAAACACACAGAAATGAGAATTTTCAATTTTTTTTGGCATCCATTGTTAGGTATGCCCATATAATGACCACGGATATGGTCTAAAAGTGTGAAAAACGTCTTTTTCATTTCACTGCACCTTTAAGATGTAAATCCCTTGACTCCACCCACCCCTTTCCCCCCCCTCACTGTATACGTTTTCCCCCTTTGTACCTCCTTTATGATGATTTCCTGTTTTTGGCTTTATAGAAGTGCATAGTGTACAAAATGATATGATGAATTGAAAATGGTGGACCCTCTTGTAAACAAGTGTAATGCTTTATGGCAGGGGTATTCAATTAGATTAGGCCTCCTATGTGACACAGACCGAGTAGAAAGAAACGTGCCATTTTATCATGACTATTAGTGAGGACCTATTATATGAAGATAGGTTCAAAAGTGGTCCTTTAATGATTACCGTCATTATGGTAACCTCACAATTAATATCGCACACACCATACCTGTAACTTTTATTAGCCCTCTTATTATTCCTGTACTGTATAGGGGGGGGGGGGGGGGCGGTAATAACCGCCATACCGGCGGTATGGGGGCCGGCAATAACCGCGGTAATAAAAATCCCATACCGCCCCAGCCGTACATACATCAGCGCCAACTGTGCCTAATGAGTCAAGTTCATATGTCTAATGGCTACGAGGTAAGAGTTATCTCTGAAGCGAGATGTCAGATCCACAAGCTCTTAGTATTAGTGACCTAATGTTATTATTATTATTCTTTCCGTGCGTCAGGACCAGTTGACTGAGAGAATACAAGAACACTCTGCCTAAAACACACTCGCCCTGGTTCAACTCCGGCGACCTCAAAACGTTCGCCCATTAGGTATTCCTAAAAGTGACCTCAATTAGGGAGAGATGCCTAAACCTAACCTTATTCCTAAACGTAACCTCAGTAAAACTATGTAACATAAGTGTTAGGTTATAAAGTTCAACTGGAGCAACAAACCACTAGGAAACAGGGATTTCATATTATCCGGTTTTATTTTGCATGGGATAATGAATACGGGTTCACATTGTGTTCACATGAGGATTGCCATGATGGTTCTATAAATAAACAAAGAAAAATAAACGAATAATATATACGGTAAACATTAAATTATAAAGTATGGCCTTCAGATCATATTATACATTTCCTATTGCATATTCAAATAATAATTAGCCACATATCTAGTATAAGTTCATAATATAAATCAGAATATCAGTTCAAATCAAATCAAACTAGAAAAAGTGCCCTTCCGGGCACAGGTCTCCACCATGTTATCCACAGATCCGTGCAGTTAGAGGTAAAAACACTTTTCGGCCAGTTATAGCGCCACCTTGAGGCTGAGTTGAAATTGTTCATGTGGCATTTGGTCCTCGGCCTAGTGGGAATGTGCGTGCACAATTTCACGGAAATCACGCGATGTGTTCATGATTTGCAGCATTTTGTTTGAAACTGAGCACTCCTGTGAACTTTGGAAGCCAATCTTAACCAATCAGGATGGAGTCTGATAAATCTGAAAGACCCGTTTCGTTGAATGGCTCTAGAGAGACTGTGTACCAATTTGCGTGATGTTTGGACAAAATCTGTAGGTGTACTGTGCAAAAACTTGTTTTGCACAAAGCGGCCTCCTGGTGGCGCTATAACAGGCCGTTCTGGAAAGTTTGGGGCAGAGGTTCATGGTTGGCATCCAGGGAGTGTGTGTGCAAAATATGGCATCGACCGGGTTAACGGTGGCCGAGATTAGCTGTTCACGGACACACGGACGGACACACGGACGGACGGACACGCGGACGGACGGAGTGCAAAACATACTCTCCCCACATGCCTTCGGCCTGGTGGAGACAATTAATCAATCTTAAATATAACCCACATCATGGAGGTGACTTACATTGAAACTAGTTCAAAGACGCATAGGCAATCATCGGCGTCATGCATACAGCCAACAAGGGTGGCTGTGTGGTTGGGGATAAAGGGACAAGTGAGCATCCAGGCCTGCTTTATTGAGAGGAAGTGAGGGAGGCAGTGAGGCACTGCCACAAGTACTTCCTGAACCACTGTGGAGTCTCCTTGTGGAGCGGAGGGGAAATTGATCTTACAGTTTGTGACAATAAGTTTAACCTCATTCCTATCGTGTAACCTCATTAAGACTATGCCTAAACCTAGCCTTATTCCTAAACGTAACCTCAGTAAGACTATGCCTAAACCTAACTTTATTCCTATCATGTAACCTCAGTAAGACTATGCCTAAACCTAGCCTTATTCCTAAACGTAACCTCAGTAAAACTATGCCTACCCCTAAACATATTCCTATACCCTTTTAACCTTGGTGAAATGGATACAAGAACTGTCGGGGGGGAAAGGTCGGTGAAAACAAATGGGGGCGAGTGTTACGGTTACCGACTGAGGGACTCCTCTCTATTCATCTCTTGTCTTTTGAGGGATTTATAATGACGGATGTATTTTAAGTGCATCCAAAATGTGCTGTCTCTTTTTTCAATAATTAGAGGGAAATGGCCTAATTCTGCTCTGCATGCATTGTTAAGAGTCTTCCGCTGCACCTGGAGGGTCCTCTGTATTCAGGCTTTTGTGCTTTTCATTCGTGTTTCTTTTTTTTCATTTTCCCAATCTGTTTTTTGTGAGAGGACCCCAAACCTCGCTGCCATACCTAGAGAGCAATTTCGAGCCATGTCCTAAGCATGTGTTGACATTTTTGATGGCTATAAAGAATTCCCTTCTATTGCCTTCTCTTTCAGTTCATAAACAGCTGATATCAGATTCCGAGTGCAAATTATCTGGAACCATACTGTAGGTACTGTATGTACTATGTATAGAGTCTGTAGAAAGTAGATTTTAGTTGTTCCATGCAGGGGTGAAGTATTTCTTCCCTGACATCTGGACATCTCTCTCTCTCTGTGTCACCAGCGTACATGCACGCACACACACGAGGTCCTGTTGGTTGTGGTATTGCGAAACGGGCTAAATAATAATAGGCCCGGTTACCCTGACGAAATGGCAGTAATCCGTGTAGGATGCGCGACGCTGCGACGGAGACAGTGAGAGCAGGAAGTCTAGCTGTGGCAGGAACGGATCCCCGGCCAGCGTGGTTTACGGTTGGCTCCGGACGGAGGGGGAACACACTACACACAGTCACCTCCGGAGGGGGAACACACTACACACAGTCCCAACACACCACACCTTCGACAAGTTAATTACAGTTACTATAAGAGCAAAAAAGATATGCTACTTTTAGTTTAGCGTGTTCCACGCCGGCTGCTGCCCTATATAACTTCTGAGATACCGAGGCGGTGTGACAGAGAAACACCACATCCTCACTTATACATTACAACAGCCTTATTGGACAGAAATGCACCTGTTTTTGTTTGTTTTTAGTTTTTGGGCGGGTTTCAGTTGAATCTTTACAATCTTTTCAAGTTTAACATATTTGTAATAAGAGGGGGAAAGGAGGTGTGCGTAACCATGCATTTTGGCCAGGCCAATAGCAAGCCAACCTTGATTTTTGGGTCTGATGATAACAATTTTGGAGAGTCGTAAATTACCAGAAACATGTGTTTTTACAGTTTTCTGGTCAAAAACTGCAACCTACATTTTTTGGAAAGAAAAGATTAACTCAAGCAAACGTTTAAGCAAATGCATAGATGACGATTCACTTCTCTTGTTCTTATGAGCAAACAAATTCAGGAAAAAATATGTTTTTGACAGATTAAAAATAAACACAAATTGATCTAAAGCATGATCTAAAGCTAAAGCTCACAACACGACACGTTGTGAGCTTGTAGATCAGCCTTTTTTTGTCTGGCTAATATTGTATGTGGTACTGTATGTCGTTTTCATGCATCATGTTCTGGGGGAAATTCTAATCACTTAATGTTGAGTTTTTATAAAATGTACCAGGGCATATCAAATAATGCATGATGTGGAGGCTATTTGATTATCCTATAGTTATACTGGAATATCATAATAGAGTTCTTTACAAGCTTAATGATTAAAAATCATCTATCTAAAAATACACCAAGGGCTCCATTTTCGTCACCGCTAAACCCCTTACCCCTAAACTTTTTTTTTTACTATTTTGAGAAACATTTTTGAATAGTTCACCCAATCAATCTATATTGACACATTGTGAGCTTGTAGACTGGCCATTTTAACTAGGCTATTCTTTACTATTTTGCTAAATGGTAAAAAAAAAAGGCAAAGTAGTTTAGGGATAATGGGTTTAGCGGTGACGAAAATTAAGCCCCATCGGTTCTATTTTCGTCCATGCTAAACTACTTTATTTTACTATTTTGAAAGACATTTTTGCTAAACTACTTTTTTTACTATTTTGAAAGACATTTTTGAATAGTTAAAATAGCCATTTTAGC
>NC_139697.1:75676115-75808615 GCF_964188405.1 Protomyctophum parallelum | reverse complement strand
GATTCAATTAGCAACGTCAGAACCTGAAGTGGCCTGCATCAGACTTTGTGCGTGCGTGTGCGCGTGCATGTGTGCATGTGAGACATTTATTCAACCTCAGAGACATCACATCAAGGGTTTATGAATACAAAAACATGTAAATAAGTAATATTGTTTTTATAGCAGGCTTATTCTTTCAAAGACAGCAGTATAGGCTGAACCAAAATCAAAATAAACTAAGGCAGTGGATCTCAAAGTGAGGTCTCTATACTGCCTCCCCCTCGTCAGCCTGATGGAGGGGAAAGGAACTGGTTGCTACGTCCAACCAGGGAAACTCCCCGCTGCCAGGTTAGAAGAAGTGGCCTGCTCACTCCTCACGCATTGAATGAGCTCAGTTTAGGTCTCTCCCCAGGTTGGCAGAGGGAGAGTATAGCACCAAGGATTAGTCTTAGGCAAATGGCAGCGGTTGGAAATTAAAAGAAAAGAGAAAAGAAAGTTTGATTTAAAAAATAAAATAAAATAAATGTTGTTTGGAAGCCTGTCTATCAGGGAAGACTTTCAAAATAGAAAATATTTTTATTTTCTATTTCTTCTGACAATTCTGCTATACTTAATTATTTAATTTTGGTTATTGCTGCTACATTGTAGAGGAAATAAAACGAATGAACAAATGGACCCTTACAGGTCCATTTGGTTCTATTTGTGGACTCTCAGAATTAGGTACCG
Organism: Protomyctophum parallelum; assembly: GCF_964188405.1. NCBI lineage: Eukaryota > Metazoa > Chordata > Actinopteri > Myctophiformes > Myctophidae > Protomyctophum > Protomyctophum parallelum. The sequence continues at coordinate 75,807,910 of NC_139697.1, read as the reverse complement.
TTTTGCTCTTACGCAACAGATTTTATGTTTCTTCTAAAACAAAAACGTTCGGATGCTCCTGAGCAATAAAGAAAAGATCTTTCTCCTTAACTTACCCCCCACAACCCCCCCGCCTTGAGGTTTCGCTGCAGTTTCCTTAAGTAATTTGACAGTTTAACCACATCCAGTTTGGTTGCTGGCCGGCGGGAGGCCTATCTCGCTCTCTCTGGCCCGGGGAGCGAGCAGCCCCGCCGGCCACACCGAGGCTTTTTCTGGAGTCCTCCTTTCTACCCCCTGCTATGACACCGCCATGCGGTCTGCGCTCGGAGGGCCCTCCAAAAACACATGGATGCCTGCCCACGAAGGGGGGGGGGGGGGGGGGGAGATGGAACATACCCTACTGTGATTATGAGCGTTCTTCTTCGGTGCTGTATACTGTACATGTACCACCTGGTACGGATGTTTGTCTTATTGCCTTAAAGTCACCAATGCTGCAACAACTGAACATTTGTTCAAAGATTGTTTAATGTTTTCGTAAATGAGCGTTCCTACTTGATGATACTACAGCGTCATACACACAAAAGCATAAAAAGTAGCAGATCCACAATTAAGTAGCTTGTCTGATACTTTTCCTACTGAATCCTGAAACAGTTTTGGACATATGAGGTTTCCACCCGGCCAAGGTCATTATAATAACAGTGTGAGGAACAAGAGGGATAAGAGCACAGGACGCCACTTCTCCATTGAACTCAATGGAGGCGGCCGCCATTTTCTGTTGCTTACTTTAAATGGTGTGCAGTCAAACATCATGTCAAACACTAGTATGTTTTGATTGGGGAATATAAGTTGCTAACTTCAAAAAGGAGATACAAATTTCAAAATGCAATAAGGTCAGACTACAGACGTCCTTTGTTCACCAGTGAGGCTAAATTTAGAATCCGGCCAAGGGTATAGGCAGAACACTGAAGGACATCTTTTCTCTTGTCTTTTCATGTTTTTTTCTGTATGTGATTCAGCACTTAGTTGGCTGTCCAATTCATTTTAGTAATACTCTTATGCTTTTGGTACAAGAGAGAGAATTTTAAGTCAAGCACTTTCATGTTGTCCGTTTAAAGCCACAGCAGTTGGCGCCACATTTTTACTGTAATGTTCAGTAACTACAGACTAAAGACAATAAATATTATCATGGAAAAGAAATGAGAATCGTGTGAGAATCCGTGATCTCAATTCAGGAATATCGAGATTCACAGTTGAGCAAGAATTGTGCAGCACTATGTCTATTGTGTGTACTGTATTGTGTGTCGCATATGAGCCTGTACTGTGTTACGTTTCTCTCTCTCTGCTGTGGTAAAGGACATAAACAGTCAGAGAGGTTCAGGCTCTGACCGACAAGACGAAGCAACGTTTCATTTAGCAATTTGTCCTTGTGTTCTCCTGACCTCCTCTAACCTGACCTAACCCTATTGTATCCTTTCTCCACTCACCTCACCGCACCACACTAACCATGGCCTGCACTGACTGCAGCAGCCTCACCACACCACACGGCCATTTTTAGACAACAGAACACTTAGCTGTGTTTGTTTGTCAATTAGACTTGGATGTGGTGTGTGTGTGTGTGTGTGTGTGTGTGTGTGTGTGTGTGTGTGTGTGTGTGTGTGTGTGTGTGTGTAACATATATATGCAATTATAATTTAGCGATTTCACATATATATATATATATCACACACATGTCCTGGACCTGGTCAGAGCAGGAGTGGACCTGGTGAGACGTAGGAGGGGCCCGGACAGGAGTCAACCCACAGAGCCTAGACCTGTTTTTTCGTTCTTAGTACACACACACACACACACACACACACACACACACACACAGGACAGGTACTACAAAGACAGTGTTCTATTTCACCAATTTTTACATTTTTTACAGTTACTTGTAGGGATGCACGATTAATCTGTAGCATAATCGGAATAGGCCATATCGTTATCGGAACGGCCTCAAAATAATACAGATTATTTAATCGGTTTTCACCAGCAAATTGTTTTTTAAATGAAAAATGTAAAAAATAATCAATGAGTTCAATATAAATCAAAAGTGTATTACCTCTAGCCCAGAACAAAAGCCAAATCAAATATGTAAAATCTTAAGTAAATACCTTTTTCTACATTACATTTGTGTACTCATCTCATTCAGTTGTGAAAACAGACACTTGGAAAAGAGTATAGGCTATTTATTGATTGATTTAATACTTAACAGGCTTTGGGCCAAGACCCTATGGGGCCTATAGGCTTGTTTCAATTGTGGTCCCCTGTATAATATCGGAATCTGTCAGAATCGGTATCGGCAGATATGACCCTGCAAATAATCGGAGATCGGATATCGGTCATAATTTTATAATCGTGCACCCCTAGTAGGGATGCACGATTAATCGGTAATATAATCGGTAATGCCATATCGGCCATAGAAATGCCATATCTGTCAGGAATGAGTTACGGAGTAGGACCCAAAAGCAGGCAACCAGATGCAGAGCAGATTATCTTCAAGGCGTTTATTTTACTATAAATCAGGGGTATTCCAAAAGGCAAAACATAGGCAACATCAGACACAAAACTCACTCGACAAAGGTCTACAGACCAACAAGGACACACTGCAAACAAAGGGCTTAAATAGACAGGGGTAACAGGACACAGGTGAACTCAAAAGACAATCGAACACAGGATAGGCTAACAGGCAAACAGAACACAATAATGCAATAATGCTGGCCGTTGGCCGGAGGCTCCAGGGAGTAGACACGTCCACAAGTACTTTTTAGTTTTTCATTTTACCTTGAAAGTGCAGTGCTAGTCAGCAACAAAGTACCAAAATAAATAATACTGGCCAAAACAACGTTCCAATAAAACAAAACAAACACTTCAAAAACTACATACTCAATCAAGAGACAAGCAGGAACTGGTACAGGCTTCTCCCTGGCTGGCAGACTAGTTCTCCCCTGTTGTCTCTTACCTAGCCTCAAGTGAGACTGAATCCATTCCACATGCAGCAATCCTGCTCTTAAACAGGTGGGGCAAACCATCCTCTAATTAAGTAAGTGGTCATTAGTCAACTCGCCACACGGCTAACTAAGCCTATGTGTAATTATTCCACATATACATTAAAGGTAAAGATATACAAACACTCAACTATTTCACAGGTCCAATTCATTTAGAGAACCTAACATAAACAAGACCAAACATAATACAGACAGGAACAAACACCCCTCCTCCACTACAGTACTTGGCACCCTCCAATTTAGAGAGGAACGCCAGCACTGCAGAGGGGAGACAGGTGACAGACATACCAATGCAACTTCAGTGTCAATAAATACAAATAAACATTTAAAACTCTTTCAACCATTGTGTTAATTACAAAAAATGTCATTTGTACAATATATATAAAACCGTTACTTCCAGTCCAGCTGTTTGTTAAATGATCAAGTTGACTTAACACATTGTATGCTAGAGTTTTCTATTTGCTCAGGCTTGCTGGTGCTAAGCGATTAACATTGGACTTTTGAACTTTTTAGGGGCCCACAGCGAGGGGCCTCTTATAGCTAGAATCACATCGCATAAATAAAAAGTAGGCCAAACATGTCCACTTCAATTTAAAAAAAAAATTATGATTCTACCATCTTCCATTCTGGAGATATTGACCTTTTTCTAAAACCTGCTTTTGAAGGCACGCTGCTCGCTTGAAAAAACAGCAGAGATATGGAAGGTTGAAGTTGACAGACATTGACAGACAGATATAAAAATGAACACAAATAATATCATATACATACTACACACTGAATGAAAGCCCTGAATGTCTACTTTTAGGAGGAAAACAAATACACATGGTCCCATGTATAGTTTGTCAGTAATTGGCTATTGAATGCAGCTTGCGCCCACCAGAGAGGATTTCAGAAAATGCATGGACCAGAAGAACTATTATTCACAAAATAAGGCCTATAGCGAAATGTACATACTATATACCGTATGAAACAGAAGACTCTCTGCTTTCATAAGAAAAATACTTCTACTGTAATAATAATGAAAATCACACCCCTGTGAAGTGAGCAGTGCAATGTTGCGCAACATTGCACTATAGGCCTTATTTTGTGAATAATAGTTCTTCTGGTCCATGCATTTTCTGAAATCCTCTCTGGTGGGCGCAAGCTGCATTCAATAGCCAATTACTGACAAACTATATTTGTATATATTTGTATATTTGTTTTCCTCCTAAAAGTAGACATTCAGGGCTTTCATTCAGTGTGTAGTATGTATATGATAATAATTTATTTATGTTTATATCTGCCTGTCAATCTCTGTGACTTTAAACCTTTATAACTCGCTATGATAACTTCATGAGGAAATGCTCACTTCACAGGGGTGTGATTTTTATTATTATTACAGTATTAGTTTTTTTCTTATGAAAGCAGAGGGTCTTCTGTTTCATACGGTATATAATATGTACATGTCGCTATAGGCCTTATTTTGTGAATAATAGTTGGACCTGAACAACTGCATTCAATAGCCTGACAAACTGTACATGGGATCAATATTATGTATTTGTTTTCCTCCTAAAAGTAGACAATTAGGGCTTTCATTCAGTGTGTAGTATGTATATGACAATAATTTATTTATGTTTATTTTTATATCTGCCTTCAGAACGATAGTATAACGGTGAGATGCGTTACTGGATCGGTGAGTTTAGTGGTTGAGGTTGACATGTCTGGACATGTTTGAGGAAAGAAGCACAGGAGAGAGAGATGATCAAATAACTGGCTGCTTTGTTGGACAACGCTATCTTCACTTTGTTTGGGCAAAGAAGCAGAGATCAGCGATGGAAAAGAGTTTTATCCACGGCAGATAAGTAATGACGTATTATCGAGGGACCGCCATGATCAACTAACTGCCTGGGACCGAGGCTACGTTGTCACCAGCCAATGCAGCCATCGCTATCCGTTGTGTGATTGTAGCCTTTTTATTCATTATAATTGCAGTGATAAGACCTATATCACAGCCGGGCGTCTCTCTCGATACCGTGGATATAGCCTAGTAAGCCTACATCCACAATATCACACAACGGATAGCGATGATGGCTGCATTGGCTGACGAAGACGTAGGCAGTAAGTTGATCATGGCGGTCCTTCGATAATACGTCATTACTTATCTGCCGTGGATATAAAGCTCTTTTCCATCGCTGATCGTGCTTCTTGCCCAAACAAACAAAGTGAAGACGCGATGGCGATACACACAACGGATAGCGATGGCTGGTGAAGACTGAAGACGTAGCCAGGCAGTTAGTTGATCATGGCGTGTGCCGTGTGCGTGTTGAAAACGTTATGAAATGGCGATCGTTGAAGATTATTCTTGGTTTATATACTGGCAGAGGGCAAATCGACACGACTGCGTTATATCTTTTTCCGAGAATGAGTGAGCGGTGCAAGGCGATCGCAAGGCGCAGTGGGGCCTGGGGGGGGGGGAACTCAAACTGCCAAAGCGATCAAGAGACTCCCCCCACAAAGCTTCCTCGGGAGAAACCATGTAGAAACAGGAGGGGAGGGGGAATCGAGTGTATTCACAGACACTAGAGTATGGGTAACTCCATTTTAGATGCCCTGACATCTGCGTTGGTCTATGCCGTTGCCGTGCAGACCCATACGTGTAATGGAGGCATTGGAGGAGGGAGCGTCTTCGCCACAGACAGACCTCTTTTCAGGAGGGAGGGGCTTTTTACTCCCGGATCACATATTGGAGCTTCCTGGAGACGAAAGCTGTTATTTTCTTCGGTGTCCTGGAGCATAGGACGTTGATGTACAGTAAGCAATAAAAAAACGTATAAAACGTATACATACGCTTCGCGCGTACGGCGTTCGATATTAATAAAGCGTATGGATACGTTTCCAGCATTTTTTGTGTTAACTGTGTGGTCTGTTTGCAAGGTCCTTGATATTGATCAAGGACAATATCTCTGGGGTTTGGAAGCCTTTTGAGCTGCAATGAAAACGGGCAAAACAGTGAAAACAGTTACATCTGCTGGCAAATCCCATTGACATGGGATTTGCAGGCTGTGACATCACAAACAGCAGGAAAATAAGAGCACTTGTTTGAGCCAGAAAACCCCAGACCAAAGAAAATCTACTGAATGTTAAAAGTTCTGTTTTTTTTTGCGTGCAATTGAACTCAGAAAACCTAACATTAAGAAAAACTACAAAAACTTTTTTTTTAATGTCACAATCCCTTTAAGTTAAATCCCTTAAATTAACTCCATTGGTCATACCACAGCATGACACAAACGCGCCAAAATAAGCATATCCGCAAGCTCTTTTTGATCTTGTAGAACTGCCACTTTTGGTGCTTTTGGATTTGAATCGTGAAAAGTAACAGTTTTGGACTGTTGGACATATGAGGTTTCCACCCGACGGAGACGGTATATATATACTTTTTCCCATGCTGTGTACAGCAGGGCCTGCGTGGGTATATACCTACGCTGCTGGTGACCTCACGGCACAGCAGATAACCGGCGGGCGGATTCCTACGAGGAAGAAAGGGAGAAGGCATGTCAGACACAAACAGTTTATGCACTGTGACATGTCGGAATCTTATTTGGCAGTTGTTTCGCTTTATGACGGGCCGTTCCAACAGGCGTTCTTTAAGACGAGAGAGAGACACACGCACACACACATGCACACGCGCACGCACGCACGCACACACGCACACACACACACACACACACACACACACACACACACACACACACACACACACACACACACACACACACACACACAGAGGAAAAGAAAAGCAGTAATTTACACCAGGAAGTAATTAAGTCAATTGGAGAGCAGGCCATCTAGTTTACAGTCCGGCTGTAAAGCCAGCATGATGTCAGACTCCTAATAAACGTTATTTATTTCCTTGTTTGTTTATCCCTTTATTAACAAGTCTGCTCACTTCTCACATCGCCATACTTGGGCTTTACAAAGAGGATAAAAAAATAAAGAGGCAATTAATAAAGAAAAACTTAGCGACTTGACATGCAAAACAAATTTTCCTCCCCCGTTTCATTTGTGGACGCCAGACCAAAAGGAGGAACAACCAGAAAAGTATCTTATTGTTAATATAATTTATACTTACTCTTCCCTGAAGACAGACGTGGTAGGTCTGATGTGGCTTTCGTTACATGTGGCCCGACATGTTCTGTACTGCACGTCAGCGTGCGATGAATCGGGCCAATTCTGCCGTTTTGGCTATTTGAGGTCGACTGTATGGAGTTTCAAAGTGGCTAAGTAAATAAATGTAAAAGGATCCCTGGCTAATAAGACTTATGTGCCTGAATACATTATAATTGCCCTTTATAAATATGATTAAAAATCAAAAACACCATAAATATATCATTAGAAATAGTTAATCTTTCACTCAATAGGGAAAACTCCTGTCGCAAGTTGATGATGTAATTTGTCCATTTGTGTGGTCAGGCCTATATGGATTGTGCTAAAATAAATGTTAATAAAAAGTATTTAAAATATTGCTTTGATATATATTAACCTTAGGAAGTATTACGTAGTTTTTTATTAACACATGCATTCCATAAATTCCATAGAGCTGGACCACACGTGTACATCATCAACTTGCACCAGGGAGCGGCCCCTGAAACGTGGACTATATTTCTAAGATAAATACAATATTTAGGGTGTTTTTAATTTCTGATTTTAGTTATAGAGGGAAAGCATATTGTTTTAAGGCAAATAAGTGTTATTAGCCAGGGATCCTTTTAATTCATGCTTTGTCGCATGGCGGAGTTGCGTGCCGAAAACAGCGCCGTGTTGTGTGCTTGTAAGTCCTCATGCTCGACAAAGTAGGCTACAAATTAAAAATAAATGTAGATTCAGCCGTTGCACTGCAGGGCCTCAGAGCGGAAAGAAGGAGTACAGACAGTTGTTTGAATTGGAGGGGGTTGTTTATGTCCGGCTTCATCAAGTGAACGGCAGACTATCACCCGACCGGTATACATTTGGGACATTTCGGTCTTTGAGTTGCATCGGCTTCACACACCACATATACCACATGTCTTATTCAAATTATGAGTAAACGAGAGAGGGCATAACTCTTAATGAATATACTCAGCCATGCGGCAACATTTAAATGAGGCTTAAGTGGGATTTCCTGACAGTATATCAGGATCAGGATGATATGCGGCATGCATAAATACACCCAGGAACTATTTTGTCACTGTCGGGCAGAAACCTTTTATGTCCAAAAAACCATTACTTTTCAGGAAATGGAAAATATTTAAATAACCTACATTCTAATGGATCCAATGTTCCAAAGTGCCAAGCACTTTTGTTAACACTTAATATGGTTAAAAATGTAAATATAACTTAACCACTTTCTCCCTGCCCTCCCTATAGAGGGTGTGCGCATGCATAAAGTGAATGGCAGATCGAGTGGCAGATCGAGTGGCAAAGTGAGTGACGAAGTGAGTTTAATGTTGATTAAAGTCATTTAATGCAATCAAATATGACTTTTCTGTTTGGATGTATGGGCTGTCAAGGACAGAAAGTCGTTTTTTGCCACTCAGTAGGCATTTCCGCATAACTTCCTGGTATGATGATGATGTCACGCGCATACCCTCTATTTAGGGTGTGGGCGAACATGTTTGCAAAACTTCAGAAATGTTTGTAATGTATAGCACACATACAGCAGATATTCGCTGCTATGGAATAATTAATAGGGAGGGGTCCTTGGCATGAAAACAATTGAGAACTGTGTGTGTGTGTGTGTGTGTGTGTGTGTGTGTGTGTGTGTGTGTGTGTGTGTGTGTGTGTGTGTGTGTGTGTGTGCGTGCGTGCGTGCGTGCGTGCGTGCGTGCGTGCGTGCGTGCGTGCGTGCGTGCGTGCGTGCGTGCGTGCGTGCGTGCGTGCGTGCGTGCGTGCGTGCGTGCGTGAGTGAACCGGGAAAACATTCTGTGTCATTAAAAAAAAAAGGAAAAAAAGTGTGAGAAGAACTGGAGGATGTGTAGGATGGACCCCGGGTCTACATGGGTTAAAGGACAGTTAATGGAGGGACTCAGGCTCTAGTCTGGGGGCCCATGGAGGGACTCGGGCTCTCTCTCTCTCTATATATATATATATATATATATATATATATATATCCACAGCTTGTTTTCAACTGTCAGGGAGGCAGGATTCTTCAATGACATGTTGTATCCTATCCTAACTGTATAACATCCTCCCCACAGGCTAAATACAAGCGCTGTGTGTGTGTGTGTGTGTGTGTGTGTGTGTGTGTGTGTGTGTGTGTGTGTGTGTGTGTGTGTGTGTGTGTGTGTGTGTGTGTGTGTGTGTGTGCGCGTGTGTGCAGAGTGAGATAGATGATCCTTCCGTCTTGCAGGAGAGAGCCTCCGGTGACGTATCTGCACTGTGTGTGTATATGTATGTGTGCGTGCGTGCATGTGCGCATGTGTGTTTTAGAAAAACAGGGGGAAAAATGTGCCTGCATGTGTGAGTATGCATGCGTTCCTCTGTGTGTGTGTGTGTGTGTGTGTGTGTGTGTGTGTGTGTGTGTGTGTGTGCAGATACAGGGTGTTTATTTAGGTTGAGGTGACAGCAGGAAGGAAGGTAAGTTAACAAGCTGCTGCCTCCAGGCACCATGCACGGCCCACATGGTGATTACGCAACACCAGACACACTCCTCTCTACACAGTGCTGCTGCATGGAGGAAAAGTAACCAAGTACATTTACTCTCGGGTATACTCTGCACTTGAGAGTACAATTTTAGACTGGTTATAGACTCTCACTTCACGTCAGTGCTTCTCAACCCGGAGAGGGCAGTGAGGGGATTGCAAGTGGGCCTCAAAATAATGGGCAGAACAACTGAGATTTGAAGGAAGCCACACAGAAATAAGTTTTACTCTCATGTACCTGTACACGAGATGTAACAACACAGATGAGTTTTACTCTCATGTACCTGTACACGAGATGTAACAACACAGATGAGTTTTACTCTCATGTACCTGTACACGAGATGTAACAACACAGATACGTTTTACTCTCATGTACCTGTACACGAGATGTAACAACACAGATGAGTTTTACTCTCATGTACCTGTACACGAGATGTAACAACACAGATGAGTTTTACTCTCATGTACCTGTACACGAGATGTAACAACACAGATGAGTTTTACTCTCATGTATCTGTACACGAGATGTAACAACACAGATGAGTTTTACTCTCATGTACCTGTACACGAGATGTAACAACACAGATGAGTTTTACTCTCATGTACCTGTACACGAGATGTAACAACACAGAGAGTTTTACTCTCATGTACCTGTACACGAGATGTAACAACACAGATGAGTTTTACTCTCATGTACCTGTACACGAGATGTAACAACACAGAGAGTTTTACTCTCATGTACCTGTACACGAGATGTAACAACACAGATGAGTTTTACTCTCATGTACCTGTACACGAGATGTAACAACACAGAGAGTTTTACTCTCATGTACCTGTACACGAGATGTAACAACACAGAGTTTTACTCTCATGTACCTGTACACGAGATGTAACAACACAGAGTTTTACTCTCATGTACCTGTACACGAGATGTAACAACACAGATGAGTTTTACTCTCATGTACCTGTACACGAGATGTAACAACACAGATGAGTTTTACTCTCATGTACCTGTACACGAGATGTAACAACACAGATGAGTTTTACTCTCATGTACCTGTACACGAGATGTAACAACACAGATAAGTTTTACTCTCATGTACCTGTACACGAGATGTAACAACACAGAGAGTTTTACTCTCATGTACCTGTACACGAGATGTAACAACACAGAGAGTTTTACTCTCATGTACCTGTACACGAGATGTAACAACACAGATGAGTTTTACTCTCATGTACCTGTACACGAGATGTAACAACACAGATGAGTTTTACTCTCATGTACCTGTACACGAGATGTAACAACACAGATACGTTTTACTCTCATGTACCTGTACACGAGATGTAACAACACAGATTTTTACTCTCATGTACCTGTACACGAGATGTAACAACACAGAGTTTTACTCTCATGTACCTGTACACGAGATGTAACAACACAGATGAGTTTTACTCTCATGTACCTGTACACGAGATGTAACAACACAGATACGTTTTACTCTCATGTACCTGTACACGAGATGTAACAACACAGATGAGTTTTACTCTCATGTACCTGTACACGAGATGTAACAACACAGATACGTTTTACTCTCATGTACCTGTACACAAGATGTAACGAAAAAGATACGTTTTAATGTACCTGTACACGAGAGGTAACAACACAGATACGTTTTAATGTACCTGTACAGTACACGAGAGGTAACAACAAAGTACAACCTTGAACCTTGAATGAATGCTCGATCCTTGTTGACATTCAGAAACGCACGTAGAACACTATTTTATACTTTGGATATATTCTAAAATACGCATTGCGTTGTGATGCCGTGAGACCATGAATGCATAAACATGTGATGCCCGACGTCAGTGGTTCTCAACCAGTGGTCCGGGGACCACCAGCTGGTCCTTGAGGAGGTTCCAGTTGGTCCTCCCTAAATGATGGAAGAGTTAATTGGTAGCCAAATGGACCCTTGTTATTGACTATTGAGAGCGTAAAATGAAACCAAATTGACACTTATATGGTTCCATTTGGTTTCAAGTCTACACAATTAGAGAATATAGAGGAATTGTTCAAACATTAAGTCTTGGGTCTGAGAGGCTAAATCTCATCAAATGGTGGTCCATGCATGGCAATGATGTCATGATGCGATTATCGTCACATCACAGGTTTACGAGGTAACAAAGCGGGCCTACAACACAGGCAGAAATGACTAATTGATTTAGTTGATAATACAAATAATAATCAGCTTGTTTTTATGGTGATGGTTTGTTGATAATTTGTGATGATCTTAAGCAAATTATCACAAAAATAAACGTGCTTATTCTCCATTATTCAATGTAAATTCCTCACGGAATGTGTTTGTGAGTAGCAGGGCTGTGAGTAGCAGGGCTAATTGGCTTAATCATGGCTGCCATTTCAGACACACTGGTGCACATGTGAGTGAGCTTGTGCACGGCATGCATGCACGCAGGCAGGCACATGCACGCACACACACGCTAACATACGTACCAGGTGTGATGTCTGCTATTGTATTTTGTGAGCTGGTGTTGAAATGTCCTAGCCATGATTTATGGACAGACAGACAGACAGACAGACAGACAGACAGACAGACAGACAGACAGACAGACAGACAGACAGACAGACAGACAGAGACAGAGTTGTTTGGAGAGTTAAAGGACCACTTCACCACTTTTCAACCTATCTTCATTTAATAGGTCCTCACTAATAATCATGAAAAAATGGCTGTGTCTCATAGGAGGGCTGTGGGCAGTTCAGAAACCGTCTTCCAGTGACATCATCAATGGGGAATCCAAGCTAATAGAAACTGCAGGCTTTCTAGTCCTGAAAAGTTGCAATGCGAAAATGGAAGCCATCGTTCTCACGATAATGAAAATCTAAACATTATTGTAAACAAATCTTGTTTTAAAAGAAATCTGCCTAATGATGATGTCACTGGAAGACGGTTTCTGAACTGCCCACAGCCCTCCTATGAGACACAGACTGAGTGGAAAAACATTGTGCCATTTTATCATGATTATTAATGAGGACCTATTATAATGAAGATAGGTTGAAAAAGTGGTGAAGTGGTCCTTTAAGACAACTGGGATGCCAGTTCATACTAATGTGTATGTGGGTGTGCTAGGAGCTGCAATCAGTTCAATTTAAATTCAAACATACGTTTACATTGCCAAAGCAGAAAGAACAATACAACAATACAGCAATACAATCAAAACAATAATTATGTACTTTTAGTACTAGGTCAGAATCTTCAATAGATCAACTTCTATGTACCAAGATCACTCGATGCAGGTATAGTGCAGGACACACACACACACACACACACGTACGTGCGGTGGGAGGGGGTGATGGTCAGCCAAGCAGAAAAGACCTCCCACTTCAACCATTAACACACGTGCACCTTTGACCCACCTGACCCCATTGGATATAGCTTTAATGGAGGCCAGACTGTGTGTGCATGTTAAAGAGACTGAAAAGAGAGAGAAAGACGAAGACTCGTACAGACAGACAGAGAGAGAGAGAGAGAGAGGAGGAAGTTTACACAGGACACTTTAGAGTGCTCCATCTATAACGACAACAAAACCTCAAGTGTACCTGATTGTGTGTGTGTGTGTGTGTGTGTGTGTGTGTGTGTGTGTGTGTGTGTGTGTGTGCATTTGTTTGTGTGTATTTGTGCATGCAAATGTATGTGAACTTTGACTGAACGTGTGTGTGCGCTTTGACCGTGACTGCACGTGCGGGTGCCAGTCTGTGTGCGTGCTTGCACGTGCAGGTGCCAGTGTGTGTGCGTGCGCGCATGTGCATGCGTGCGCGCATGCGTAAGTGCATGGGGAGGTGGAAGACGGGGAAACCATGCAAGGCACAAATATGCTCTTCAGGAATTGGGTGTCTTGCTCAAGGACACTTTGACACGCGTAGACAGGAGGAGCCAGGAATCAAACCTTATGTCATGTTCCGGTGGTGTGGTGAGGAAACCAAATGCAGGACAGCAAGCAAGCAGAGTTCAAAACCCAAGACTGGGAGATTTATTACAAAATATCTGAGAAAACATCACAATCACAAAACTAACTCTGAAGTGTCACCAAGCAATGACTGGACAAGGACTGACTGGGGAACAAGACTAATATACACATGAGGACTGATTACACAACACCTGAACCACATGAGGACTGATTACACAACACCTGAACCAAAACAACTAGAACATAACAAAGAAATACAACACTAGACAAGCAAAATCTGTTACTGTGACACCTTGAACTTTTTGGATTCCAAGGTGTCCACTTTGACCTCCTGAGCACAACTGCTGACTGTGTGACGTCATCACACAATGACATCACACCCTTGTCACCGCAAGCATGTACTACCAGGAAGACGCCTGAGGGCGAGAAGAGACCTCGCCCTAAAGGGTGAGAAGCGGCTGCACTAATAACTTTGGGGCAGGCCCGTCTAGAGTTTAAATGGACAGGGATCAGTCAAAAGGGAGACATCGAAGAGGAAGGATGGATGGGGAAGGATCAACATGGAATGTCAGAACAGGTCAGCTCCATATATGGAGATCTAAGGTTGGCCAATATTGATGACATCAGGGATCTCCGTCCCTGATGATGTCATGTGATGTCACGAGGCATGACCGGGTGACCAACCAACCAAACACCACACTGACGGGAAATGCACAATTCCATAGTTAGTTTGACTAACAGTTAACCTTAACAGTTAACTAACAGTTAAACTAACTGTTAACCTTTGGTTGCAAAAAAAAGAAAAATTACTCGTCGAATGAAATAAAATAAAACCTTGAACCTTGAACCTTGAAGCTCTGCAGTCGGAAAAACAAACCAACAAACCTAACCTAACCAAACCAAACCACTAAATGTTTAATCCTAAGCCCAACCTGAAGCTTTTCCTAATTGTAAACCTATCTCTGAACAACTTTCTTTTTAACCATAGAATCAAGTATTTCTCTTGTGAGGTCCACCTCAATTTCTCAAATCGTTGATGTTTTTTCATAAAATTACCGCAATACTTGATAATACTACATCACACAGAAGCATTAGAAGTAGCATCTGCACCTTTTGCCATTTCCGAAATTGAATCCTAAAAAGTAACAGTTTTGGACATATGAGGTTTCCACACGTCAGAGATCAAATTCTACTGTAATTGCCGGGACATTTGGTCCTCACAAGTATAGTAATACAAACACACTCTCTCACACTCACACGCGCACACAGTCGCACGCATACACGAGCACACACACACACACACACACACACACACACACACACACACACACACACACACACACAAACACACACACACACACAATTAATAAACAGGCACAATTGAAGGCTTCCTGTTATTTGGCGGCGGGGGCCAGGGGAAGTTATTTTGTGGTACACTGATAATTTGGGTCAGAGCGACGCAGGCTATAAATACTGTCAGCACGATACACTGTGTACCCTCCTTCCTCTGGGGCGCTCCCCAGCTCCCAAATGAGAACCTGGTGTGACTGACTGCATGCCTGCAGGAAAACAAGACCCAAAGAAATCTGCAT
Source organism: Protomyctophum parallelum (assembly GCF_964188405.1). NCBI lineage: Eukaryota > Metazoa > Chordata > Actinopteri > Myctophiformes > Myctophidae > Protomyctophum > Protomyctophum parallelum. The sequence goes on along the minus strand of NC_139697.1, from coordinate 75,792,658 downwards.
GCATGGAAACGTTTGTTTCTTTTCTTTAGTTGTTTTGGGCTCATGTTTTACCCGCTGTTTCTTCATGGAGTACTTTTCAGTTTTTTTTTCTTTTTTACGATCAGTTCCCAATGGCAGTGGTGTTAAAAGTACTAACATTCTTTACTTAAAAGTTATCAATTAAAAGTAGAAGTAATCTGTTGCAAGTAGAAGTCTGGAATTTAAAATGTAATTGAGTAAATGTACAAAAGTATTGGCATAAAAATGTACGTAAAGGTCCAAAAGTAAAGGCAGTCATTTAATAAGCAGAAGTTTTCAAATGTAGGCTATAAAGATCTTTTGAAAATCGCGGATCCACAGTACAAGGTCACAATGCGTCACATTCACCGACGCAGAAGGGATGGGGGGGTGGGAGGGGGTCCGGACGTACTCAGTTTCATGAGGAAGGCCGGGGGGGGGGGGGGGGGGGGACGTCCCCTACACCAGAAAAAATAAAAATGTCTTCTGCACCGGTGATGCATAGCAGACAAAAACAACTAATCTACAAGGCTCACATGACTTGCACTGTTGCGAGCTTGGAGTTGGAGATCTGTTATTATTGTTGGGGGGTCCTATAACAGCTGAGCCCTGAGTTGGAACATAAGTGTGCTGCCTGATTTGTGCCTGCCTTCAATAATGTAAACAGATGGAGCATGTATCGGATGAGGACCTCACGTCAACGTACTAAATGTCTTTCTTTGGTAACTTTATTGAACTTTTATTGAAAATAAAGAGTGAACAGTTGAGTCCATATCATGAAGTTAGTTCAGTTGAATAGCCTACGTTGTCACGGTCAAGGTCTCAACATGTATGCAGTAAGCAGGGAGACACTGTAGCCGCTTGTGCCCTCAAGCCACAGTCAAGAGTTTTTCTAGAGCACACATCCCAATCAGGTAAGGATGGCTGGCTTTGCAGCTGTGGTTTGCCCTGAAATCCGCAAAATATCAGACCCCTCCAGTTATGAATTGTCCTCTGCGCTCTTGTTCGCAACGCATTGTGAGCTTGCAGATTGGTTATGTTTAAGGCCGGATTCACACTGAGTCCGTTTGATTCAAACTATTCCCGAATACGATTGCCTGGTCCCCGCTGGCCATGATTCACATTGGCCTTGATTCTTCTGCACCCGAGTACACTCTGTATCTGAGTACACTTCAATCTGTCCCGAGACTGCCTCCATGCGGTCCCGGGAACGGTTGGGTGATCCTCTCCGGGGAACGGTACGCAGCATTCACACTACCACAACATCTGGTCCCGAGTGCCCAACCGGGACCATAGTGTGAATCTACCCTAAATGGCCCAAATGTATAGGGCTGAAGAGGTTAATGTATGTTTTGTAATACCGACACACATGCAGTCAGAATCTAAGTAAAGTTTTAAACAAATGCCAAATAAACGCAACACGTTGTGACCATGTCGATTGGCTATTTTTGCGTAACAAAGAACATGCACACACGTACAGTACATACAGTAATATGTACGCGTGCACTCACAACACACACATGGGCAAAACTAAATGCATGCACAGTTGCACAGAAACAAACACCACATGTGCGCGTGCGCGCCCCTGTACATATTACCCCTACTGTAATATGCTGTGGTGGAAACTACATAAGTAACTAAGCACATTTACTGAAGTACTGTACTTAACGACACTGTAATATTTTCAGGTACATTTACTTTATTGGAGTATTTCCAATTTCCAATACTTTTACTTCTACTCCACTACATCTCAGATTGAAATATTGTACTTTTACTCCACTACATTTAGGCCTATTGAAAACTTTAGTTGCTAGTTGCTTTGTAGATTTTGATTATTATTACAAAACATACATTAACCACTTCATTTTGGCCATATTGAAATAGCCGATCTAGTGTGTTGCTGCATTGTGAACTTGAAACGGGACATTCTGCATGAATACTTTTACTTTTGGTACATTTTGATACCAAAACGTTTGTACTTTCACCAAGTCAATATTAAATTCCCGATTTTTCCAGTATTCTAGTATTTCTACAGTGCAGTATTGATACTTTTACTTAAGTAAAATATGAATACTTTTTCCACCACTGGTAATATGGCACTGACAAACACATGTCATGTGGCCACTGCGAGAGCCCTGTGAGGACATTCCTTCTAGGGCATGTTAATAATCCAGATGCTTTTCGTATATCATCTCCGTCGGGTGGAAAACTCATATGTCCAAAACTGTCACTTTTCACAATTCAAATTCAAACCAGCAAAAGTAACAGACCTGCAAGCTCAAAGTGGATCTGGTATACTTAGATGCTTCCGTGTGACGCTGTGGTGTTGTCAAGTCGGGCGTTTATTTACGAAAAAAACACGAAAACTTAAAACGCAGATAGGAGGTTTCTGCCTGACAGCGACGACACAAACAAGCCTCCTCCACATTTGTGGGGACGGAAATTGGATTTTGTAATAATGCGGCTCAACGCAGACGACGCAGCGCTGTGTCTATCTGTCCGCCCTATCTGTGTGGAGCTGGATGGCCGCGTGGCCACTCTCTGTTTACCTGCAAACAATAAGAAGCCCTTTTTACACTCTCTGTTTACCTGCAAACAATAAGAAGCCCTTTTTATTCAGTTTTACTGGCAGGACTGCAGCGGTCAACAAGCCCAAAAGAAGCGACTAGTATTATAGGCCACATGAACACTTTGAACCTACAGTATTATGCATCAGCTATTTGATAATTGACAATAAGCTCACAGCGGGTCGCGATGTGACGCTTTGTGAGCTTGAAGACCTTGTGGAGATCTGAAAAATTATCTTTTGAAACATTTTAAATACACAACTCTTGTTATCCCCCATACAAGATTGTGTCTTTGAAATGATTCAAAAGCATTATCCCGTGCACAAACTATTTTCAGATCTGTGATCAAGATGCTATTAATTCTGGGGGTTCCGACCAGGGCAGCTGGCATAGCCGTCTGGGCACATTGGCTGGTAATCCAGTCTGGCAGAGTGCCGCGTGCTCGACTCCCGATCCCGACGGCCTTTACTGCATGTCACCCACCCATCTCTCTCATCTCTCATCTCCCCATTTCCTGTCAGCCTACTGTCACTCTGTCCCTCCCAAGAAAATATAAAAAAAATAATAATAATTCGGGGGGTTCCTTGACAAAAAGTTTGAAAACCACAGATTTAGGGTGCGGTCACACCAAACTCGTTACTCCCCCCCACACCCCTCCAATCAATGACTTCATTAAAAAGTAGCGAAAAGGCCCAGGCGGTGGCGTAACCGTCTGGGCACCCGACTGGTAATCCAGTCGCAGTGTGCCGCGGGTTCGACTCCCGAGCCCGACACGGCCTGCTGCATGTCTTCCCCCATCTCTCTCCCGTTTCCTGTCAGCCTACTGTCTGTCCCTTCAAAAAAAAAAAAAAGGCGTAAGCCGCAAAAAAATATCTTACAAAAAATAAAAAGTAGCGAAAAAAAGAACATCAAATTCAATATTTTTCTCCAAATATGCATGCATGGCTGCATGCATGAATACGTGCATGGCTGCATGCATGGCTGCGTGCATGGCTGCGTGGAATGTGTGCATGGCTGCGTGCATGGGTGGAGATCGATGGACACAAGACATACAGCAGACAATAAGGAGAGAATTTGATATGTGAGCCTTTTCCAGCTCGAAGGTCCGATCCTGCACACAGTTTCCCTGTTTGTATACAGTTGTATACACTATTCCAATGCAGTTTCAAACTAAATGTTGACAATGGAGTGGTACGGTTTGTACACAGTAGGCTACTATATCCTCAGTATTAATTTACCTCTGAGAGCGACGCGTACAAGTGCAACCAAATGGACCCGAACATTTTGTACACTCTCAAAGTCGCTACAACACGGAAGTGAGTTCAGATTCAGAATGGATTCCAATGCCAAATTCCCAGTGCTTTTTTCCCCCTCTCTTCTCTTTTTTCTTTTACTGTAGGGTTTTGAGATTTATGCGGACAATAATCCACGCGGTTAACATGAGCTCGGGAGAGTTTGGAAGTTTTGTTCTAACAACATAAATTATGGCCGTTAACATTAATTGCATGTGCGGTTCACAAAAAAAATCGTAAAAGGCTAACAAAACCCGTTATGCAACAATCATAAGCCTTTGTTTGCTACAGAGCTTGTCGTCTCTGCCTGGTGGAAACCTCACATGTCCCAAACGGTTACTTTTACGATTCTAATTCCAAATTAGCAGATCTACAACCACACCTTTCAATGTATGGGTGATTCGGTAGTATATAGACTAGTGACAGAAAAGAACCTGGCGACTGCGTCCATTGAAATCAATGGAGAAGTGGCACCGCATGCTTCCTCAAGCTACAAACTGTTGTAATTATATCATCTGCAGTGTTGGGCAATATTACTTAGGAGAGTAATATGTTACTTATTACGTATTACTCCTTAGAAAAAGAAATAATATTATATTACTTATTACTTGGAATCAAGACTAATATAATATCATAACATATTTACATTACATATTACTTTTGCCCCCACAGCCATTCATTTACGAATAAATAAAACACAAAAAGTTAAAATATGGAGATGAGAGGTTTCTGTCCAACAGCAACAGCAACATTATGTTCCATTCCAAAAGCCCAATGTAAAGAAGGGGGGGGGGGATCCGTTGGAAGGCTGTGGTGGGAACGCATGGCGGTGGTCACTCCCTCGTTGGCCAACATAAAAGACCTCATCCCGGGGTTTTCTATCAGGACTATTGCCAAATAATCTGTGCCCACAAACTCTTGTTGCTGTACATCTGCACTAGCGGAAAGGAACTAAGTACATTTACACAACCTACTGTACTTAACTACAATTTTTAGGTATTTGTACTTTACTTTAGTATTTCCAATACTTTTACTTGTACTCCACTACATCTCGGATCCAAATATTGTACTTTTACTCCACCACATTTATTGGGCAGCTTTAGTTATACTAGTTACTTTAGGTTGTATATTTGGATCATTATTACAAAACACACACACACACACACACACACACACACACACACACTTGACAGTTAGGTAAACAGAGGCGAGCGGAAGCCAGGGAACACTCTATCAGCAGCTTATCTGTACCACTGTTGACTGGACCAGACCTTATCTGCTACATGAACTCCACATGCTCGCATAAACATGCTCTGTGTGTGTGTGTGTGTGTGTGTGTGTGTGTGTGTGTGTGTGTGTGTGTGTGTGTGTGTGTGTGTGTGTGTGTGTGGTGGGCAGGCTTCCGTTACCTTCCATTTACCTTTTGATCAAGTTGACAATAAGCAGAGAAATGTATCTGTATATGCACGTGGGCATGTGTGTGTGTGTGCGCGTGAGCGCACACGTGAGTGTGCATGTGGTGCATCCTTTCTGACCTACATGTTGTCTGTGTATAATCATTTCAATGGTGTCAGGCTGGTCAGACAGACAGACAGACAGACAGACAGACAGACAGACAGACAGACAGACAGACAGACAGACAGACAGACAGACAGACAGACAGACAGACAGACAGACAGACAGACAGACAGACAGACAGTTAGTTCACTATTGGCACTCTAGGATTGATGCCAACTACTTTTGTAGACTACTTTTTAAAGTGAAGAATTAAAGGACAGGCCTTTCACTAGTGACAGAGTATTATATTGTGGCATTTCTACTTTTGCATAAGTCAAATATCTATAGGCTGCCTCTTTCAGCCCTGCTTGTGTGTGTGTGTGTGTGTGTGTGTGTGTGTGTGTGTGTGTGTGTGTGTGTGTGTGTGTGTGTGTGTGTGTGTGTGTGTGTGTGTGTGTGTGACTGTGTGTGTGTGTGTGTGTGTGTGTGTGTGTGTGTGTGTGTGTGTGTGTGTGTGTGTGCGTGCTGAAGACAGAGCAGGGGAGTCACGGCTCAGCGCAGGAAATCGGGAATGTGAAACATGCCGAATGAGAGAGGCAATCTGAGGACCTGCCTGCCCTCAACCCTGGGAAACACACACGCACGCACACGCACACGCACACTCTACCAAAACCAACCAGATTGTGGGCCACCTGCTACATTCCACAACCAGTAGGTCAGCTACTTAAACAGCCGGCCTGCCAGCCAGCCATGCAGCCATGCAGCCATCCAGCCAATCAGCCAGTCAGTCGATGAACCACTCAGCAACGCATCCAGTCAGGCAGTCAGTCAGCCAGCCAGCCAGCCAGCCAGTCAGTCAGTCAGCCAGCCAGCCAGCCAGTCAGTCAGCCAGTCAGTTAGCCAGCCAGCCAGCCAGCCAGCCAGTCAGTCAGCCAGTCAGTTAGCCAGCCAGCCAGCCAGCCAGCCAGCCAGCCAGCCAGTCAGTCAGCCAGCCAGCCAGCCAGTCAGTCAGTCAGCCAGTCAGTTAGCCAGTCAGTTAGCCAGCCAGCCAGCCAGCCAGCCAGCCAGCCAGCCAGCCAGTCAGTCAGCCAGCCAGCCAGCCAGCCAGCCAGCCAGTCAGTCAGCCAGTCAGTTAGCCATATATGTAAAATAGTTCCAAAATATAGTATTTTCTTTTCACAACATAATGTTACACATTGTGAGCTTGTGTGAGTTATAATAATAATATTATAATATGTTAGCCTACTAATTAGATATTGCTCCTTAAAATACAAAATACAACTTATGACATATTATTTGGAATCAAGTAAGAGAAAAGTAAGTAAGAGTAAGAGTAAAATATTATATTATTTTATATTACTTATTATATTACATGTTACTGTAGTTTTTTCACAATATTTTGTACGACCCACCTTGTTATATTATAGTAACTCTGAAACCATCTGCACTGCATGCACTGGTGTGTTTGATTGTAGAACTGTGTTATACATCTTAGCATAACAATGATTGATACAATAAGAATTGATAAGAACAGTTTGAACACAGAGCGAGAGTAGCTGGCGAGACGGAGTGGAAATAACTTACATCAAGCGGCTGGAAGCCACGACCGGAACCTCCGGTGCCGTGCACCTCCAAAATGATTCCCCTAGTTTAAAATGTGTTTACGGTAGTTTTGTATAATCATTTTGTTTCTTTTTATATAATCCTCGTGTGGTATGTCCATCTTTTACTCTAACTCGTGGTGCGACTAGCGAGTCTGCAAGACTAAACTAGCCTAATTGATTGACATTAGGTAGGGAACAAAAACAATGCGAGGCCAACCAAACACAACCCAGAATGCAATTCTTTTTTTTTCTAAAACGGATGACACAGTCCAGTTTGGAACAAATACCATGCTGGCTTTCCTTGGTGGTGGAAAGCTCAAAGCACCAGAGTTACCGTCCCACAGGTTGAGAGCCGTTGAAATAGATGACATCACGTCATCCACACAGAACACAGTCGTTCCACGTCTTCCCAGGTTTTTCCATCTCGTAAAAAGAAGCAACCTGCGGTTTGGGTTGCACAGGTCACTGCTGTCTGCTGTAGGCTTGATTTGTAATGAACATTAACCGACTCGTATAATTATCTTCTTTCCCGCATGCAGCCCCTGCTAGCCCAGCGGACATGCACATAGACAGATGTGATGTAATTTCAGGAAAAAACTAATTTTAATAGAGGGTTGCAAGAAAAGTGACCACTTAAGGCCTATTTAAAAAAATATAGTGACTGGCTATAATGTTCATTTGTGAGGGAAAGACATGCATGTGGAGCAGGTGGAAAGACAGAGATGGAGAAGGAAGGGGAGGTGGGTGGAGGTGGAGGGAGGGAGGGTGGAGGGGGGGAGGGTGGAGGGAGGGAGGGTGGAGGGGGACCCACACCACAACCTACCAGACTTGGACTGCAGCAGTGACAATGAGAAGGGAGAGGATGAGTCATATACACACCTCTCTCTCTCCCTCTCTCTCTCTCTCTCTTGCGCACGCTCCGTCACTGTCCTCTCTCCCTTCCCATTCATTTGTCTCTCTTTTTCCTCCTTCTCTCCCTCCCTCCCTCCCTCCCTCCCTCTCTCCCTCTCTCTCTCTCAGCGTACAGATTGCGTGTCTGACGATTCTGACCAAAACGCTTGGTGCCACTGCACACACTCACACTGTAGTGCCACTGCACACACTCACACTGTAGTGCTGCTGCACACACTCACACTGTAGTGCTGCTGCACACACTCACACTGTAGTGCTGCTGCACACACTCACACTGTAGTGCTGCTGCACACACTCACACTGTAGTGCTGCTGCACACACTCACACTGTAGTGCTGCTGCACGCACGTGCGTGTGCGTGTGTGTGTGTGAGTATAGTGGCTCTCAAACACCACAAATGATGTACTTTGGCTACAGATTCCCTTCTGAAATGCATGGTGCCAGGGACCCATGAGCTTGTGTGTTGACGTTGTTAAAATAAATACATATTATTATTATTATTATTATTATTATTAATAATTATTATTATCAGTGGTGGACAACCATGGCCCCCATTCATTAAATAAAATTAAATAAAAATAAAATAAAAGCATTATAAGTAAGACAGTCCATTCATAAAAAACACAACATTCATTCAAAGTAGTACATTCATAAATAAAACACTGCATTCATAAAAACTTTACATTCTTTTCAAAAAGCTACAAAAAGACGTTAATAAAAAAGCACTTGCCTCATTCACAAAACAACACATTCATAAAAAATATATATACATTCATGTGAGAAACAACACATTGCTGGCTGGCTCTCCAAGCTCACCCACAGGAAGGCACCTCCCCCGCACGCACGCACGCACACACACACACACACACACACACACACACACACACACACACACACACACACACACACACACACACACACACACACACACACACACACACACACACACACACACACACACACACACACACACACACTCACACACACTCACGCTCACAGTATTTATCAGCAAGAGGTAGGGTGAGTGATATGGTCTGTTAACATACAGCATTAGATGTTGAATAGCTCAAGCAATGATAATGATAATATATTGCTTTAACATTTTAACAAAACACTTTTTGTTTTAACCAAAGAATATCGCGTACCTATTGTTGTAATCGGATCGCCCATGGCTGTGTACTTGTACGTGAGAGCACAGTGTACTTGTTATGTATTGTGTACTGCCTGAACTGTAGCATACTTTAATAGTTAGCCTACGAGAGACATCTCGGTGACAGCAAGGTCAGCCTTGCTGCAGTAGGCACGTTATTATGTCTGATATCTTGTGGTCACGTCAGTTGGGATCCAGCTATATAATGTTCCTGTATGTGTAATAAACTTTGTGAACCTTTAGCGTGATACTGTCTCGTGTCGCGTTATTGTTCTCCCAGGCCCGTCGCCGCTGTCGCCGTACCAAGGTATACTTCAACCGGATTGTCACACACCACCCAGCCGGCACACACTACCTGTCTGTCAAACCAGACGAGGGTTCAGTACTTAGAGTTTACAACACCTATACCTTTAGAAACCACATAAACCCTATCACTGATTGGAGCCCCAAAGAGGTCCACACATGGGGCCCCTCCTTTTCCTCCCGATAGACCAATTCTCTCGCAAAATATAGCCCATACAAGCTCACAACGGATCAAATATAGCCCATACAAGATCACAACAGATCAAATATAGCCCATACAAGATCACAACAGATCAAATATAGCCCATACAAGCTCACAACGGATCAAATATAGCCCATACAATATCACAACAGATCAAATATAGCCCATACAAGCTCACATCGGATCGGCTATATTCCGCTATATAGTTGGCTATGTCCGTTGATGGCGTGGGGGAAATTCAGGTGCCATAGCAGTAATAGTGGGATATACAGGATTAGGTTTAGGCATAGTTTTATTGAGGTTAAAGTATATAGAAAGAATACACTCTAGTGGTTCTTAAATTCCTACAAACCCTGCCGCTCACTCAGATCAGCCAACGCAGGGAAGCCGGAAGTACCTTCACTAAAAACGCCGGGACAACGCTCCACACGTCCCAAACTCTTCTCCCTTCTGGCTCCAAAACTATGGAATGCACTTACCATTACAATCAGAACTGTAGACTCACTCCCAATCTTCCGCCGTAGTCTGAAAACCCACCTCTTCAGACGCCATCTTGGCCCATATAGCACTTGCTGTAGCACTTGCCCTAGCCCCGACGACCATAGCACTATATAGTATATATGCATAGTTCCATTATATAGACATTCCACTGTTACATTCTTAGCTTATGTATGATTCATGATAACTATTTTTTATGTATATAATGTATTGCCATGTTTTGTTATTGCATAATGTAACTCGCTCTGGATTAAGAGCGTCTGCTAAATGCCTAAATTGTAAATGGTTTATATATAGTTTTACGGCTGTTACGTTTAGGAATAAGGTTACGTTTAGGCATCTAGTTTTACTGAGGTTACGTTTAGGAATACCTGGTGGAGACCGTTCCGAGGTCTCCGGAATTGACCCGGGGAGTGCGCAATAAAAAAAAAAAAATCAACTTGATAGTTGGTGCAGCAGGTCAACTCATCAAAGGCACCGCTCACTTCACACAAGTGTGATCTTTCTGTTATTGTGACGAAAGCTTACATTGTAAGCTTGTCGATCTGCTATTTTCTGTCTGTCTGTCTGTCTGTCACCTTGTGGAGGTGGAGGTTGGAGGTCTCTCTCTCTCTCTCTCTCTCTCGCCCCCTGCCCACACTGTGATGATGACATCATTATGAAACCTGCATCTTTAACCTTACGTTCATTTCCTCCACATGTGCTCTATCTGTCTCTCTCTCTACTACCTCTCTCTGTCTCTCTCTCTACTACCTCTCTCTGTCTGTCTCTCTCTCTACTCTCTCTCTCTCTCTCTCTCTCTCTCTCTCTCTCTCTCTCTCTCTCTCTCATCTCCAGGCAGTCAGTTTTGCAGGCAGCTAATTATAGGCTGTGCTGAGCAGCGCAGGGCCGGATGTGACAGCATGCTGTGTGTGTGTGTGTGTGTGTGTGTGTGTGTGTGTGTGTGTGTGTGTGTGTGTGTGTGTGTGTGTGTGTGTGTGTGTGTGTGTGTGTGTGTGCGTTTTCTGCATACGTGTGAGTTCATATTATGTGCCCCGTATGTGCTTATGCATCTATGCACGTGTGTGTGTGTGTGTGTGTGTGTGTGTGTGTGTGTGTGTGTGTGTGTGTGTGTGTGTGTGTATTTCTGTATGATAGGACTGTACGTGCATGTTTGTTAGCGAGCGTGCATGTGCGTGCACCAGCAGCAGGATATCCAATCCCAGCCCCTCCCACACAGTACTGCAGCTCTGACTCATGCTGTATGAACACACACACACACACACACACACACACACACAGGTGCATAAATTACACACATTGCACAAAGCTCACAACGTGTCTCGTCACTTGTACATCGGCTATTTTACGTCCAGTGGTGAAAAATATATACTATAAGTAACGTTATTAAAGTGTCACAACCTGATATTGAGACTGAGATTGTGTTTTGAACGAGGAGGTAGCTTACTGCCATACTGTGAGGAGGAGGTAGCTTACTAGGGGGATGCCATACTGTGTGTTGTGAATGAGGAGGTAGCTTACTAGGGGGATGCCATACTGTGTGTTGTGAATGAGGAGGTAGCTTACTAGGGGGATGCCATACTGTGTGTTGTGAATGAGGAGGTAGCTTACTAGGGGGATGCCATACTGTGTGTTGTGAAGGAGGAGGTAGATTACTAGAGGGCTGCCATACTGTGTGTTGTGAAGGAGGAGGTAGATTACTAGAGGGCTGCCATACTGTGTGTTGTGAAGGAGGAGGTAGCTTACTAGGGGGGCTGCCATACTGTGAGGAGGAGGTAGCTTACTAGGGGGCTGCCATACTGTGAGGAGGAGGTAGCTTACTAGGGGGCTGCCATACTGTGAGGAGGGAGGTAGCTTACTAGGGGGCTGCCATACTGTGAGGAGGAGGTAGCTTACTAGGGGGCTGCCATACTGTGAGGAGGAGGTAGCTTACTAGGGGGCTGCCATACTGTGAGGAGGAGGTAGCTTACTAGGGGGCTGCATACTGTGAGGAGGAGGTAGCTTACTAGGGGGCTGCATACTGTGAGGAGGAGGTAGCTTACTAGGGGGCTGCCATACTGTGTGTCATAGAGGCTAAATATGTCAGTTTGTCGCCTCCTCCTTCACATTCAGTAGATCCCGTGATCTTTTGCGGCCAGATGTAATTTCCTGGGATCTAGTAGGGACTATAGTAAATAATAATAAAGAAAATCGCAGTTACATTTTGTCCTTCAAAACTGGCTCAAATCGCTAAAACGAAAGAAAGCAGCAAATGAAAAAAAACATTAACACTCATCTTTCTCTAATAACCTAAAACATGAACGTTGGTTGAAAAAACCCAAAGTTGTTATTTAAGACTACACAATTAGACAATGTAGATTTTTATCGTGTGTTAACGTTTTGCCTGTTATCTCTCCTATGATACCAACATCAATACATTGGTAATGACCACTCCGCTCTAAAACAGGCCACTGTCTAATCAAAGCCTCAGAGCACCTGGCTGCACTGCTTGGATTTCATGCTGTATCCAACATACAGCCATGTAAACAAACACACATTGTCGAACTCATTTACAACTAAACGCTGCCCTCAAGAATTTGAAGCGAAAAATAGACGATGCCGTAGCCTACCTGAAAATGTATTCCAATTGATCAACACTCACTTCCTTGTTTTCCAAGCTCCATATCTCTGTGCTATGATGTCACTGAGCATCGTGAAGCTATACGCAAGGGACCCCTCCCCCCCCCCCACCTCAGACATCAGTAACATTATGATGTCACTGAGCATCATGAAGCTACCCAAGGACCCCCCCCCCACCTCAGACATCAGTAACATTATGATGTCACTGAGCATCATGAAGCTACCCAAGGACCGCCCCCCCCCCCCCACCTCAGACATCAGTAACATTATGATGTCACTGAGCATCATGAAGCTACCCAAGGACCCCCCCCCCCACCTCAGACATCAGTAACATTATGATGTCACTGAGCATCATGAAGCTACCCAAGGACCGCCCCCCCCCCACCTCAGACATCAGTAACATTATGATGTCACTGAGCATCATGAAGCTACCCAAGGACCCCCCCCCCACCTCAGACATCAGTAACATTATGATGTCACTGAGCATCATGAAGCTACCCAAGGACCCCCCCCCCCCACCTCAGACATCAGTAACATTATGATGTCACTGAGCATCATGAAGCTACCCAAGGACCCCCCCCCCCCCACCTCAGACATCAGTAACATTATGATGTCACTGAGCATCATGAAGCTACCCAAGGACCCCCCCCCCCCACCTCAGACATCAGTAACATTATGATGTCACTGAGCATCATGAAGCTACCCAAGGACCCCCCCCCCCCCCCACCTCAGACATTAATGAAAATCACCCGGCTTTAGTGTTGGGGGTTAATGTGGACAGTTCCCGGTCAAAGGTAAGGCCCAGATTCCTTAGTGCTTCTGGAGGCCATGGTAATTCCATCTAGGGTAAAATCATCATATTTCTGTCTTAATCACAGTCTGCTGTATGCCTGCCTCATTTATTTTAAAACACAAAGGACCTTCCTGTTTGCCACTGCCTTTGATTGAGTTACTTTTCTTTCTGTTAATTTATTTTAAATTCTTATTTTATGCATCGTATAATAGCCTCGCAGTGGCCAGACGCAAATCTGCCAGCGGCAAAAAAAAGTAATAATCCACGCATTAGTATGGCAGATTGTCTTACTGGTATTGTTATCAAAAAACATATCTGAACCATTTGAGCCTCTGTGAGCTCTCAAAGTAATCCCGCTCCAGATTCTGGGCGTATCATATAGGCTTGCAGATCTGATGTTTTCATAAGAGGGCTGATCTACAAACTGAGGAGAGGAGAGGAGAGGAGGACCAATCACCTGCTGGTGATGGGACTGGGATGAAAGAGAACAGGCAGCAGAGAGAGAGAGAGAGAGAGAGAGGCCATTCATGGGGATTTCTCAATGAATGAAGCAATTCATTCAGTCATTCATAAATGAAACACGCACGCACGCACGCAGACAGTAGCACCCACCCTCACGTAAACTATGACATCAGCAGCCAGTGTAATCGTTCCCACTGTTTCACTGCCGCAGGAAGTTACTCTCTCTCTCCTATGTATGTATGTATGTATGTATGCCCTACAGTATGTATGCATGTATGTGTGTGTGTGTGCGTGCGTGTCTTCTCTCCCTCTCATTCCATCTTCCTGTGTCCTTATCTCTGTGTCCTCCGTCCTCCTTTCTCTTCCTCATGTTCCCACCCCTCCCCCCACCGCGTCAGGGGGGGTGCCGTTCATTCATGCGTTCAGCCAGCCAATCGGCTGAGCGAGAGAGAGAGAGAGGCTCATAGAAAGAGAGAGAGAGAGAGAGGAGGAGAGAGAGAGAGGCTCATAGAAAGAGAGAGAGGGGGAGAGAGAGAGGCTCATAGAAAGAGAGAGAGAGTCACCTGTATTACATCACCCATGTGGACAGAGAGGGAAGCGTGGATGTCTCGACGCACATCGGCGGTGTCGCGCATTCGAAAACAGCAGAGCTACAAGCCCATGCACACACACACACACAGCAGCGCTGCATGTGGCCTATTTTTCCCTCCATGCCAACGACGGCGGCTTGCGTGCGACGGAGCATGTAAGTTGTGCTTTAACAGCTGAATGACAATGTAGCACAGAGACAACCCCCCCCCCCCCCCCATCCCACCCCACCTTCTCTCTCCTCCCCCCCCCTCGGTATGAGTCACAGGCCGGGCCGGTTCCCTTGATGCAATGCGGAAACGTCTCGTGACGTAGCCTCAACCCCCCCCTCCTCCCATTCCATTGATCTCCCCCTCCTCCCCTTCCTACAGCCTCTCGACGTCACCGTGCCGTCGAAGGACTCTCTCCATTCACAAAACATACGGTGAGAGAGAGAGAGAGAGAGAGAGAGAGAGAGAGAGAGAGAGAGAGAGAGAGAGAGAGAGAGAGAGAGAGTAGTCCAGCACTGAGCAGCAGCAGCAAGTACAGTTTGACTGTCAGTGTGGTCTGGAATATTTACCATGTAACCTCAGCAGCAAGGATGCGTAATATGATATAATTATATATGGACGGATGGACAGACAGACAGACAGACAGACAGACAGACAGACAGACAGACAGACAGACAGACAGACAGACAGACAGACAGACAGACAGACAGACAGACAGACAGACACAGACAGACAGATAGACAGACAGACAGACAGACGGATTTTGTTGCTGTTGGATAATATTTTGTCCATGCTGTATAGGTCTTGAGAGCGTAAAATGAAACTCAAGAGTGAGACATCTATAGGCCTAAGGGTCCATTTGGTTACCAACTCCTCCATCATTTAGCTGGGGACAAAGTTATAAAAAAATTGTACAAAAGCAACCTGAAGACTTTACTGTATAGAATGGCAGGCAGAAGATTCCATCACAGACACTTAACCCTCATTGGTCGTGTGACTCGTGTCTCTCTCACTCTGACACTCACATGCACACGCACACACACAGACACTTCCTCCTTGCTTTATATAACAAACAGCAAGACCCAGAGCCCCCTAAGGCTTCCTGTGTCATTCACATAGCCAGCAAATAAACACACGCCCCCCCCCCCCCCCCCCCCCCCCCCCCCCCCACACACACACACACACACACACACATACTGTACATATACACGCACACGTGCGCGCACAACGATTGAAAGCCACAGACTGCCCAGGTTTAACAACAACACAGACAGAGTGGAGACAGCAGGGTGTGTGTGTGTGTGTGTGTGTGTGTGTGTGTGTGTGTGACATCACGACAGTTGAGGTCATAGTAGCCTGAGCTAACGTGTTAGGTTTCTGGTCTAGAGGGGCGGGTCGCGGCTGAGATTTGCACACTCCCTGATTGGATCTCATCGATCTGTCCGTCACCCCCGGCCCCTCCTCTCCCCCCTAGTGCAGCGCTACGTCACATCATTTGGAGCGACGCCCACCCGGAAGGGTTGACTCCCACTTTTAGACCGGAGCGGCCAATGCGTTCCTCCAGGCTTTCAATTTTTGCACCAACAAAAATGAAAGCCTGGTACCGAGGCTAAGGTCATAGTGACGAGCAGAGATAAGCCCAGTGTGTCTCCTGGAGTGTGGCAGCAGTGTTGATTTTTTTAGTTTTAGTCATATTTTAGTCATCTGAAATGTTTTAGTGTTAGTCTATTTTGGTCGAGTAAATAATCATATGGTTTTAGTCAACTAAATCTACAGTTGATTTTGACGACATTTTTTTTTTTGGTGGGCCTTAATTAACGGCGGGTTAATGTTGCGTGCTGAAAATAGCTGATCTACAAGCTCACGACGCGTCACGCCACGGTGCGTTGTGAGATTGTAGATCTGCTATTTTCAGAGCTCAACACCCGAGCATGAACCAAATATAAAAATGATCTTGTCATTGAAATAAACATCAAAGACTCTTTCCTACAAGCAGAATCGTCTAGAGCTACTTACAGGTGTTGCACGTTCCTCCTCTTGCTGGTTGGTAATCCTTGGTGGCAGGATGGTCTGAGCACTGCGAGTACCAGCTGTCAGGGTCATCAGCTAGGAGCAATCCTTCCTTGATGTTTGGCCCCTTTCATCCCAGAACATCTCCGGATGTGGTGGGACTTGGGACTATGCATGGCAGGGGCGTCCTACTCCCTGAGCCAAGGGTGAACCTGGCCGCATACCTTCTGCTTCTTGACTGGGTCAGTCAGTGAGGCTAAGATTCGCCTGCTCCAGGGTGCTCCAACTTGCGGGCAGCCATATCCATCATGATGTTGTCTCGGCTATACCGTCGGCTATATCTCCCCAGTGGCTTTCTTCAGTCGTTTCTCAGACCGATGTTCTGCAAGAAGACAAAGTTGTCAGTATATTTATTCTTTGTTTAAGTCAGTTGCTACACTGACTTTTATTTAGTTTTCGTCAGTGAAAATGGGTAGCCGACGAACACTGGTGGCACGTAGGCATGTAACCATATATCGTAAATAGATTCAAACCGGTGACAATTTGACTGGTGACATTTTTATTTTGTTTTCGTCAGTGAAAATGGGTGGTCGACAAACATAGACAAAATCAACACTGGCATGTAACCACATATCGTCAATCGATTCAAATGGATTCAAACTGGAGACAATTTAAATTGCGATTAAATCGCAATTTGAATCGTGATGCAAACAACAGAGGGCGTGCAAAAAACGAAAGAGAAGAAAACGCAGGCTCTTTGTAAGAGAATTGATTTAGTCCAACCAGTCCCATGGTTACTATCCTTAACCCTAACCTCACACTAACCTAATGGTCGGATGTATATTGGATGTGCTCATAGGAGGCCTTTGCTATGTTTCCACATGGGTGATGTAATTCAGGTGACCCCTAATTTCTGGATGTCGGAATTAGTAGTAGTAGCAGATCTACTCTCTGAATGACAGACCCAGAAGGGTCTGTCATTTTGGACCCCTTGGTTGTCCCTAGGCCCGATGTTGAGAATCAGTGACGTATATAAATATAAGGCCGTGGGAATAAGGCAAGAAGCCCAGAAAAGCACCAAACCATAAAGAACACACACCATCACCACGGGGTCTGACGGTTGGGCCTCCGTCAGCACAGCGCGCTGCACACATACTTGGAAAAACCAGAGACGGGGGCTCCTCTTTCATACGACAGACAAAATGAGAGTCCCACGTCAATGAGAGGCCATAGTCTCGCGAGCCAGCAGACTGCTTGCCTGCCTCCCACAATTTTCCAAAATGCTTCCGTCATATACAGTCTGGAGGAGCAACGGAAGGCTCTGAAGATGATCCGGAGGTAAATCTTCCTCCTCCTCCTCCTCCTCCCCCGGCTTCCGTTTCATCTTTAAGAGTCGCGTAAATCTGTCCTATACTGTAAATCAAATTAGTCAAAGCATTATGTAGCTCGCTGCTTAGCAGAAATGGGAATTAAAAGAAATGTCTTAAGGATATTTAAAAATATATTTCTGTGTACCGAAATGACGAACAGATGACGGCTTCTGTTCTCAGTTTACGGCGGGAGGTGTAGTTCCAGATATATAATTCGTATAGATGGTGTAATAGCTGTCTGGCTACGCAAGACCAATGAGAGACTAAATATGAATGAATGAATGAATGAATGAATGAAAAACTTTATTCCGAACATGATAAAATTAGACAAAAAAGTCAAAGAATTAAAATAAGTGCAATATAGAAACAAATTAAATAATATCCCCCCCCCCCCCCCAAAAAAAAGAAAAAACAAGCCTCACTGGCCACAAGTATAATTAGTGAGACGTGAAGGCTTTGTGTCAGGACTGACAGAGATTTATTCTTTTAAGTGATGCGCAAATATAAACATTTTGATCCTGGCATCTCAGGTGGAAATTAATAGCTTATATCTATAGATCTTCAATTTTGCTACTTGTAGAACGCTACAGCCTATAGCGTGCTGCCTTTTATAGTGCCACCAGGCAGACTTATGTGAAACACAATAAATCCTCTACCTACAACACTACAAGTTCCATCTACTGCAAGTCTTTGTCTAAACTGCTACTTCTATGATCACTCAATACCAAACAATGCACGCCCACCACAAACGTTCCTGACGTGGTGGAGGCCTGTGCTCCGAAGAGCACTTTCTCTATGGTTCTTTATTTTATTTTTTATTTTTTTAAGACCAAATGGAGGACATCCGGGCGGAAAAAAGGAGAGAAGAAAAAGGAGGAGACAAGGAGGCAGAGGATAACACAGGAGAGGAGAGCATCACAGTTCTGTATGAATCACCACAACAAAGCTATGGGGGGTGTGATGTCATCAGTGAGTCAGAGAGGAAGGAGGGGAGGGGGATAGGAGGAGAGGGAGAGACGTGTGTAAAGAGGCAGTGGAATACCAAGTACTCCGTTAATGTACTTAAGCTATAGCAATACCACAATGTAGAAATACTCTTGTCCAAAGCGTATGCAAAGCGCATTACTTGAGGAAAGGTATACCAATAGATTTGTATCGAAATATACTTATAGTAGCCTACCAAAGTAAAAGTATATTAAAAAATTAAATTAAAAAAATCCAAAATCGGTCAAATTAAAATCTTCGAAATTAGCCAATCTACAAGCTCATAACCCGTCACGATTGCGACGCGTTGTGAGCTTATTAATCGGGTATTTTCGAATATAAAATAGCCGGTTAATGAATGTTTTGCAATAATAATCAAAATAAAAAAAAGTAATAGTAGCCTAAAAGAAGTAATTGTAAGAGGCGTAATAGCACTGCAAAGTACTTGTACTTGAGTGAATGTACTTGGTTACTTTCCACCACCACCACCACAGGGTAGCCATGCTGTGTGCCCCATGGTAACAGGTAATACTGCTCTACGCTGATGACTCACCGCTGCTTAGCTGGCGCACGTGTGCATGCATGCATGCACGCACACTAACACGCACGCATCCGCGCATGCACGCACACACTCATATTTTGTATTACAATACTTGTGAGGACATCAACATTTTAGGACAGCAATTTTATGAATGATATTTCATTGGTAAAATGGCCTTTTGGTGCCTTTTGGTGTTTAAGCACCAAGTGTTTTAACCACCAAGTTTCATAGCACTATGCCGCGCTATGAGCTTGTAGATCTGCTAAATGAAAAATCGTGAAAATGTGGTACACATCTTTGAATATATATATTATTTCAGAGCGAACGTTTTTAACTCAAATCTTTGCTTCTGGGGGAGTCCCTGGAACATATATTTTCAGAAGGGGGTTCGCAGACAAATACAGATAAATCTGGGGGTCCTTGACATGAAAAAGGTTGAGCACACTGACATAGAAACACTGTCATGATTTAGATTTTTGAGTGGTGCAACCACTCCTACAACCAGCAATGTCCGTGCGTATGCGTGCGTGTGTATCTGAGCACGAGTATATGACTTATTAGTACCAGTAGGGGGCGCCAGAAACAGAGAGAGGGATAGTGCTGTGCCTGCTGCCTGCTAATGAGAGAGAGAGAGAGAGAGAGAGAGAGAGAGAGGTGGGGGGGGGGGGTGGAATTGCACCACTCAGTTCACACGGGTGCGATTTTTTAAAATTATATTGGCATCAGGTCTAAATGGGTTAAGGCCGAAAAATAGCAGATCTACAAACTGACCGCATATACGCTGCAACGCGTGGTCAGTGTGTAGATCAGATTTTTTTCAGGTGCGTGACATAAGCATGGACTGTATATAATCATAAATCGTCCATGACTTCCCTAAATCTAACTACTAAATGCATAGTAGATCTGGTCTAAAAAGCTTCTCTTTTTTTTTGAGTGGTGCAACCACTCCAAGGAACAGCAATGTCTGTGTCCGCCTATGTGTTGTTCACCTATGTGTTGGTTAATGAGCACCAGTATGAGTACCAGTAGGGGCACTGTTGCCTGCTAATGAGAGAGAGAGAGAGAGAGATGAGGGGGGGGGGGGGGGGGAGAGAGGGGAGTTGCACCACTCGGTTCACACAGGTGTGATTTTTTATTACATAAAACAACAATTTGTCGAACATGAACTGTTTCTCATTTTCTACTACTTTGGGGACATTTGGTCCTCACAAGTATAGTACAAACACAGACGCACGTGCACACGCATGCACGCGCACACACACACACACACACACACACACACACACTAATACTATGCCCACATACACAGTCACGTAGCCATTAGCATACAACTCACGTGTAATAAACACTTACCAGCCGTAATATTGTATTCACGTGTTTGCATATACATTAATGTAAAGGGCTGTGCACACACACACACACACACACACACACACACACACACACACCAACAACTCAAACACAATACCAGACATTGGAAGCATGTAAGATTAACCACAAACACAAACAAATGACAAAAGTGTTTAGACACATGTGCACGCGTAGACACTAGACACGCACCATGCACGCACGCACACAGCCACACACGCATAGGGAGAGAAGAGGGTCACAATGACTCACACACCAGTGATGACACCCCTACCCACGGCCCCCAACAACAACACTGCACACACACACACACCAAAAGGACATGTCATTTGAATGCAGGCCACATCCTCTCCACATCCTTTGCGGGGGAAACCTCCCAATCTCTCAAAGTGGTGTTCAAACTGACTGCAGAGTGCAGACACACAACACTGTACAGACAGCAGCTCTTCTTGTATTAACGCTCTCGTAAATCCCCCCAGGAAAAACGACACTTTATAGCAGAGGTTGAAAGTGGGGTCCCTTGAGGGGGTTCCAGGGGGTCCCCCCCAAGGCCCCAGTGAGGCTCTCCAACGTTGAAGCACTGGGCCCTAGTGGTACTGTAAGAGGAGGGGACTGCAGGCGGACCCGTGGAAGTATGACACAGCTGGGCTTTAACGTTGAGCGCGTTTGCACTTCCGCATTTTGGGCACTACATTTTGGTGCCCAAATCGAAAAAAGGCGGAAGTATAGATGGTCCTTCCGGGTGCTTCAAAAAGCCACTGAGCAACTTCCACTGACATGAATAGCGGGGGGTCCTCCCCCCCCAGCTAAATGATCAATCAATCAGTACAAATCTGTAGGCATATACTGTACTGAGAGCACAAATGGAATCAAATGGAGCCATCGGGGGTCCATTTGGTTCCATTAACTCTCTCAGAGTTATGGTGGTCTGTGGGCCCTAACTGGGGATGATTGAAAACGTTTGAGAGGCACTACTTTATCACTGCTTTAACACTGGGTCGGTAGACACTGGGTTGGTAGACACTAACCTTAACCCTAACCCTAGTAGACTCGTGGACCCATGTGTGGGTCACGGACACATTTTTATGGGTCCCTTTATTTTTTCAAGTTTTCAATTAATATTATTAAAAAAAAAAAAAAAAAAATCATGAATTACAAAGAAATCCAAGTAATTGCATGAATAAATGAAATAAAAATCTAAGAAATTACATAAATTACAAAACAAATGTTTGAGAAGTATAGTGAAAGTATAGATGTGCGCTTGTATACAGATCTACCATTTCCACTGGGTCCTGCATGGGCAAACGTCTGATCTCTTTTTTGGGTCTCGACCTTTAGAATGACATGTTTGGTGACGCCACGTTGGTTCCTATAACAGCTCCACAGACACACACACACACACACACACACACACACACACACACACACACACACACACACACACACACACACACACACACAATAATCTTGCATCTGGCAGCAGGAGAGTGACAGCTGTTGACACGAAGCTTTTAATGAACCACACCTGCTTAACAAGCACCCACCCTCTCTCAACTATCAAGTGGTAAAATATTTTACTTTTTAAGTAAAAGTATCACTATCAATACTGAAATGTAGTTACAAGTAAAGGTCCGGTAATCAAAATGTTATGAAAATTCACGAGCAATGATTGGAATGTTAATCTGCCTCAGGGCATATCATATATGCATATGCAATAGGGGCGGATGAAGTCTGGCTGCGCCAGGCTACTTAAAAGGGCCTAAACCTATCATTTGCAAAGGTTTAAATGGTAAATGGTGTATTTATATAGCGCCTTTATCCAAGGCGCTTTACATAGATGTGCATTACATTCACCCATTCACACACACATTCATACCAATGGCGGCGGAAACCATGCAAGGCACCAACCTGCAGCACATCAGGAGCAATTAGGGGTTCAGTGTCTTGCTCAAGGACACTTCGACACTAACTAGCAAAGTGAAAAAGACAAATGGCCACTTGAATTTATGAGTCAATAATTTTGAAACATGTCATGCCAGTCATGGTCACTAGAGGTCAGCGTCAGTGATTGCTTGAATTGAGAGATCAGTTTGGAAAAGTGAAAAGCATTTCTCTTATTTCTACACAAACTGCACTGATGGAATTAAGTATAAGTTCCAGGTGGGGTGTTGTGTGGGACAAAATGATTCAGGATGTTTGTATCTTTTGTATCTTTGTGAAAATGAAAAGAATGGTTCAATCTATACAATCAGTGTGTGTGTGTGTGTATAGGCGGATCTAGAAATGATGGGCCCCTGGGCCACCGTTATGCAAAAGGAACCCCCCACACCTCCCCGGAGCTTTTGTTTTTCCCTTCCCGACGTGGCGCATATACTGTCTGCACACATGTACGCATAACAATTATGACAGGCCTGCGATATTCAGAATGTACAGCAAGGGATTGCTTAAAATTTATAAACAGCCTAAAACTAAGCCAAATAAATGCAAACTGAGGGTTTAAACACTTGCAGTAATGTACCGTACTCATGATGGTTTAGGACTTTTGGGGTTATTTTATTGACACAAATGAATAAGTAACCGGTGTAATCTGTCTCTCTCTCTGCGTTGTGTTGAATGGACAGACGGACCCAGAACTCTCTTTGGAAACCACGTTTTATTCTGTCAAAGAATAACAACAGACACGTCTCCACGTTAGTTCTTAGTAGTGCAAAGACTCCTCTCTAAACAGAATTAAACAAACACTGTATAAATCAATTTGCAAGTACAATTCTTATTATGTTATACAGAGAAGTCAACTTAGACACCCACCTCGTTCCAAGACGGAAGTACAGAAGGAAGAGGTGGAGGTGTCACAGGACATTTATACAGGGGGCAAAAGGAGGAGACTTAAAGGAGCTGTGACCTCTAATGCACTATGTATTCCTATACACATGAACCATGGAGAATTAAGTCAGGTAGAAGCACTTATTTGTATCATATTTTGTGCAATTATATAATACTGTTACTGTGTTACATTAGCATGAAAGTTAATAACAGTGACAAGGACCGTGTGAGTCACTGTTACACCTTTTTTGGGGGGCCCCTGAGCTTGAGCCTCTTCGCGGTCATGTGGATGCTCAAGCTCAGGGGCCCCTGGGCCCGGGCCCAACAGGCCCGTTGGATAATCCTCCCATGTGTGTGTGTGTGTGTGTCACCTGCTGGCTGCTGCCCATCTTGGGAGCCACACCCAACCGTTTGACTTCCAACTGGGCGTGGGCGTGCGTATCACTGAGGACCTGCGGGGAGCGATGCGTTGAAGGGGCGGTCATCTCCAGAAAACAATCAAATCCACAAATCCCCGTAATTATGAAGAGTACCCTGATGTCATGGATATGACATCATAGTTGTGACATCATTGACTGGTCCAGACTTTTTTTATGTGGAAAATTGGGAATGCCCGTCAGGAACTCCATATTTGGGTGTAAAAGAGAGACAGACAAGATGGGCATGTCCATATATGGGCATATGAGGGACACTGAGTCAGGCACAACGGCTACTCTTGACAACAGTTAGAACAGTAGCCTACATACAGAGAACAGTAGCCTACATACAGAGAACAGTAGCCTACATACAGGTGGTGAGGTGCATGTATTCCCAACTTGTCCCAAGTGGTCATAATTACAACTATTTAATGTAATGTCTATCCATTTGAAATTCCCGAAGACTAACATTAAGCTGTGTGCTTGACTGTGTCCCACAAACGAGCCATGCCACCGTGGTTTAAAACCTCGTCCATGGATACAGGCTATGCATGTCACTTTAAAATAAATCAATAAGAAAACAGCTCCTTCCTCTATTTTGATATCAACTACATATGCCTCCTAAAAATGCAGATATCTTGATCAATATCTTGAGGCAACGTGTCACAGGATCTTGGCGTTTGGAGGAACAGTGGAAGTTCAAAGGATGGCAAACTGCTGAGGCAGAGCTATCCTGCAGTGGTAGAAAAACTACTCAAATTTTTTTATACGTCAAAGTATCAATACTGCAATGATGCAAAAAAACATACAGATGGTCCCATAGCTCCCATTTCAAGTTAAAAAATAAAATAGCTGATCTACAAGCTCACAATGCATCACATCGCAACACATTGTGAGCTTGTAGATCGGCTATTTTCAAATGGACAAAATGTATACAGGGCTGAAGTGGTTCAATAATGTATGTTTTGTATTTGTATTAATAATCAAAATCTAGTACAATATTTGCCTCCGAGATGTGGTAGAGTAAAAGGTAAAAGTAGGCTTCTGAAAATTGGAAATTCTCCAGTATAGTAAAAATACCGGTACCTCAAAATGGCACTGGTACAGTACTTGAGTAAATGTACTTAGTTACTTTACATCACTGCTGTCCTGCTGCGTGAAGAGGTGACTCAACAGGAGTCAAAGCATGCAGTAACCAGTATAGATACTGCTGGTCAAGTATTATTCAACTACTGAACTAAATGTAAGCACTTGTATTAAGAGTACAAAAAACAATACTTGGGTTATCAAAAGTGCCAAATTACAAACTACATCTTTTCATTTATTTGAAATTTTGGAAAATGTAAAAGTTGAAATTCAAACTCACAACACATCATGACCAGTTGCGAGCTTGTGTATTGGCTTTTGCCCTCTATTTGAAATAGGGTCCTGAGGGTCCTTTCCTGGGCATGCAGTGGAGTCAAAAGTACAATATTTAGTGTTTGAAATGGAGGCTACTAAATGTAGGCTACTTTACATTACGGTGTCCACCCCTGAAAACAGGCAGGATTGTTGGCATAGTGATGTCTCGCTGGAAAATCTGGAGTTTTCACACACGACTACAACTTAACGACATTATATCCCTCTGGTTCCCTATTTATTTAGTTTATGCAAAGATTTCAACGCTTTCAAACTTTTCACTTTATCATCGTACGACGATAGTGTATATAGATCTTAACCACTTGAACCCCATATAGTTGACCGGAGTCCCTCAGGGCTCTATACTATAGTTGTCTCCACCAGCCGAAGGCATGGGGAGAGTATGTTTTGCACTCCGTCCGTCCGTGTGTCCGTGTGTCCGTCCGTGTGTCCGTGTGTCCGTCCGTGTGTCCGTCCGTGAACAGCTAATCTCAGCCACCGTTAACCCGGTCGATGCCAAATTTTGCACACACACTCCCTGGATGCCAACCATGAACCTCTGCCCCAAACTTTCCAGAACGGCCTGTTATAGCGCCACCAGGAGGCCGCTTTGTGCAAAACAAGTTTTTCGATGCCATATTTTGCACACACACTCCCTGGATGCCAACCATGAACCTCTGCCCCAAACTTTCCACAACGGCCTGTTATAGCGCCACCAGGAGGCCGCTTTGTGCAAAACAAGTTTTTGCACAGTACACCTACAGATTTTGTCCAAACATCACGCAAATTGGTACACAGTCTCTCTAGAGCCATTCAACGAAACGGGTCTTTCAGATTTATCAGACTCCATCCTGATTGGTTAAGATTGGCTTCCAAAGTTCACAGGAGTGCTCAGTTTCAAACAAAATGCTGCAAATCATGAACACATCGCGTGATTTCCGTGAAATTGTGCACCCACATTCCCACTAGGCCGAGGACGAAATGCCACATGAACAATTTCAACTCAGCCTCAAGGTGGCGCTATAACTGGCCGAAAAGTGTTTTTACCTCTAACTGCACGGATCTGTGGATAACCTGGTGGAGACCTGTGCCCGGAAGGGCACTTTTTCTAGTTTCTTTTGTTATTGTGGGGAAAACGTTCGCTGAGAATAGCCGATCGACAAGCTCCAAATGTGCTATTTTCTGCAAGTCTCCAAAACAAGGACGCTGGGGTTAACTGTTAATCCTAAACATGTTCTAACTTTGAGGTAAGCAAGACCCTTTTTAGAATAGTAATACAATATAATAAATGAGTCGACTTCTCTGCAGGTTGAAGGTAAACATCATAAAAAGAATAACTTTAATATTTCATTACTACATCAATGGGGGGGGGGGGGGGGGGGGGGGAACTGCTTACTATGAAGGAACCCCTTTGTTCTTTACAGGGCAGGGTTTCCAAAAAGCATCTGACAATAAGAATAGTTTGTTTCCAGTGGACGTTCAATGGAGGAGAGGGCGACATTAACCGAAGATAAATCAAAGCCGATATTTACAAAAAATTACCGAATTAATAGCTCATGTAAGTTAATCGAATAATCGAGAAACAGGTTTTGTATATACATTTTAATTATATAACAATTTGACGCAAAAACAAATTTATAATATCTTTTTATATTCAACTAATATATTAGTCTGATTAAACACTTCGTACTTAATTGTATTTGGTGGTGTACAAAAACAGCAAAAATAGTCGATCGACAAGTTCACAACACGACGCCTCGCAATGTGATGTGGGCAAGTAATCTACAACAATAATTGTTCATTGATCATAATCGAAGCAAAAGTTTGAAATAATGGTGCAGAGATGGCAAGGTTTGTACTATCTGGTCGTACGTGATGCATTGTGAGCTTAAGTGGTAGTAGATTGGCAATTTTTGCCGAGTAGACATCGTCGTACGACGTAATGTAAAATCGAAACTAGAGATGCACAATATCAATCTTATCGTCTTATAACGATAAATCACATTATCATCATTGCTGACTCTTTGCGTTTTCATTTTCAAAGGCATTAACGGTCACATTAATATTGCGTTAATGTCGGTGAAATATCGGTGAAAAACATCGGAATTGTTTTGATATCGGTTGGATAGTGAAATTGGATTTTTAGCGCGAATCAGACGATATCGATATACTACCGATAGTATCGTGCATCACCACTAATAGGCGTAATAAGTGTGAGACACTGACCACCCCCACGCCTGCCTCCTCCACACCTATCTGGTAATGTGCAAATAATGTGCATGGGATGGGATTTTAAATAGGTATATCGACGCTGTCGGGCAGAAACCTACTCCATAATATTTTATCCTTTGTGTTTTTTATAAATTAACTCCCCATTTCATAATCATATGTCTGCCGTGTCAGTGTCGCACAAAAAGTAGGGAAAGATCCTTATCTACAATCTCAGAACACGTCACATCATAACACTTTGAGCTTATTGTGCCACTTTCTAAAACAAACAAATGCCGACAAGGACATTCCCAACACAGGGACACCAGGTTGAAGGCTATACGTGTCTGTGAGGTTTACAAATATTAAACTGATGAAAAGTATTATAAAGAGCTAAATAATAATTACAGATCTATTTTCCTTAAAAAGTGACTGTTTTGGCCAGTTTCCGGTCGACAGCGAACAATATACTCATACAAAGTAGCATTCACAGCACGGGCATCGGATGCCTCTAGAAATATAATATTTGACAAAATAAATGGGAAACAAGCCGATAATGAGAAATGCTAAAGGGAAACCCAGCCGAGTCAGCATCTAGGCTGATCCTCTACACCAGAGGTTCTCAATGTGGGTTCCTTGAGTGGGTTCCAAATGGACACTGCACTATACCTGTAGGTCTGCAACTCTGAGAGCATACAAATGGGGCATTTGTACACTCAGAGTTATGGGGGGTCCTTGAAATAAAAGTTAAAATAAACATTTTGAGAACCACTGCTCTACATCCAAAGACTTGATTCTGAATCCGTTTGGAGAAGAACGAAAGAAAAAAAAAAACACAATCAAGACTGCCCCCTGTTGTCTAAACCAGTGCATGTCATTGCTACAAATGGATATTAATATAATATAGTAAATAAGGCATTATTCATACATCACACACACTTCGGAAGTTTGCAAATAGCACTTAACATTTCACCACTGACGAACTGACTGATGATGGGTTTGGTTGTTGTCGTTTTCACAGATCTTCTTTAGAAATTGCATTGTCCAACAGTACGGTGAACAGAAGAAAACCTACTGAAGGTCTTCTTTCCATCTTTGTTTGGGTCAAAAGACAGGCAGTAATAGAGTGTCTCTCAGTTAGAGAGAGAGAGAGAGAGAGATAGAGAGATAGGGCCAGGCAATTCAATGAAAAGAATATTGAAACCTATATATTATCAGAAGAACCACTAAGCCACTTCTTATGTACCATAGGTTAATTGAATAATAGAGGAGCAAGTTAATTTAATTACATTTCTTCAACGAGTTGACACAAATTCTAATGTATGTCTATATTTTCTTATAATTGACTAAATCGATTAGTCTGATTATCCACTTAATATTTCATCTGTGTCGATCTGCTATTTTCACAGTTGATTTTCCATCGAGGCAAAACGTTTTAAATAATCCAATTGCCCAGGCCCTGAAACAGAGAGACAGAGAGAGAGAAGGGTGATAATGGAGGTGATGGTAACCAGGATGGCTCAGTAGATGAAGAGGACCCGGGTTCGGGGAAGGTTAGAGAAGGAGTCGGCCATCTTGCGGATGCGAGCGTAGTTGATGAAGCCTCGGAGGAACAGCATGAACCCTGGAGGAGAGGAGCGTTGGTTAATCCAGGGTTTTTTTTATGTTTTTGGCTGGAGACGCCCGGAAAATTCTTTGTCACCATGCAACCCCTCTACAAGCTCACAAGAGCTTGTTGATCGGCTATTTTCTGTGAACGCTTTCCCCACAATATGCTGGGGGTTCAAGTGGTTAAACGCTATATCAGAGGGCGGCAAGTACGTTTGGTCTTGGGCCAATCATTATTCCTTTTTTTTTTCAAACCACTGGTTGTCTACCTAAAGTAAAACACAAAAACTAATACAAATTTAAACTAAAAATCACAATAAAAGTCACAAAACATTAAAAAATAAACTAGCAAACCCCTAAAACTAACTGAATTATAGGAAGGAGAAGGGAAAAAAAATAACTAAAAGAACTACAACTAAACTATGACGTAAAGAAAAAACAATCCCAAAGTATTATAACGTTGGTGTGAACAGATACTCACCAAGCACCAGGAACACCCACCACAGCCAGTACTGTCCATCAAAGTAGCCTGGGAAATACGTGGAGAACTGGAAGACAAAGTCACAGACACCAGAGTGAGTGAGCTGCCATGTAGGGCTGCAACTATCCATTTAAAAACTAGCTAACATTATATTCTATCGATTACATTTTGATAAATCTAACCCAAATACATTTCTAAAAGTGCCTTCTAAATCACTAGTTAAAACACTTTTTCAAACATGTTAAAAAAATTGCAGAATGTGTCACTTTGCAGCGCGACACGCTGTGAGCATGTAGATCTGCTATTTTTGAATAGCCAACGCAAAAATCAAAAATTTGCCGGTTTCAATGGGCTAATCTAGAAGCAAATTTTTTGGATTACCGGTAGTTGTATATATTGCAATAAATAATGCGTGGTTGTCACAATGTTTGGGAACCAACAATTCATCAGCCTCTTTTTTAGTTTGTTTACTTTACACAACCTCCTTTTACAGACTACATTCTTTTGAATTATTAGGTAACATAGTTACCCACTTCCCATTTGAATAGTTCTGCTAAAATGTACCCAGTCGTCAGTTTCACAAGACAGTCCAGAAGACACATTAAGTATCCTGTTACATATTAGTGCATAATAAACTTTGATATATAAGTATAGAAAGTGTATATATCAGGAATCTCCATGTCTCTCCAGCTTTTTATTCAGGATCACTACACATTTGGAATTTCAAAATTACATACTTTAATTCTCAAATTTCAGGCCTATTTGTCACTCCAGAGGCAAGCCGCAGTCGAAAAATCTTCCCCGGGCAGGGGACTCAGGGGGGGGGGACGCCCCTGGTCCCTGCCCTGTCTGTGATTCCAGGGCAGGGGACTCGGGGGGAAGGAAGCCCCTGGTCCCTGCCCTGTCTGTGATTCCAGCTCATGCTGTCGCCTTAGGTGCCTGGGGCATCTGTACTCCCAGGGCAGCCAAGGAGGCAAAACTTCCACGTGCAAAGGCATACTGGTGCCAGAATGGACTGGCCGCTCTCGGAGTACGGACACCCCAGGTTAGGGCGACAGCACGAGCTGGAATAACCGACATTTTCCACACTTTTCCAGACCTGAAAATCTATTTTCCGTTTATTAATTTAAAGAGCTGGCGAGACAGGGGGACCCCTGTTACCGAATAAGCACTCTATAGCAATGAGAATATAGTGATTTAACCTTTTAACAAAAACAAACTTTTGTTTTAACCAGAAAATATCACTTTACTACCTTAACTCCAATCTTATTCACTTTGCACAGAACACCTGTATATACAGAATTCATCATCACAGACACTCATCCTTATGACCGTCGTGTCTACCTCGTCCTCCAGGGCCTCTTCTCTGCTGTGGCCACACACATCTCCAAAGCACCCGTTGCATGGGTGTGACGGCTCTGCAGAGTCTGCACTGACCTCATTCTCTCCTCAGAGGAGAGGAGAGGACAAAATGTCCTCAAAAGGACAGCATGCACGTGCGTGTTGGTTATCTTACCCTGACAATAAGGATCCATTTGATGAGTGAGAGGCCGAAGCCGGAGATGGCCCCGTAGCGTCCCGCTGCCGAGGTGGTCAGACAGAAGGACAGGAAGAAACCGATCCAGTTGAACAGGAACGCCACTGGAAGCACCAAGCACAACACACACATTATGTGATCACATAGATTGTCGCTGTTGGGCAGAAACCTCTCCATATTTACTGCGTAAATTAACACCCTACTTGATCATAGTACAGCACCACACAAAAGCATGGACTGGTTATTTGTAAGGTTTGTAATGTTGATGCTGCTTTGTACTGAACCTAGATCCTGTACGATTTTGAAAAACAAATACAATTTTGAATTTAAAAAAAGTAACAGATCCCACAAAGCGACGCGTTTCAAGCTTGTTGATCTGCTACTTTTGATACCTAGATTGAGAGAGCATCAGTAAAGCATAATCAATTAGAGCTCGACCGATGCCATATTTTTGGGTCCGATGCTGATGCCGATTTTGGAGAGACCTACACCAGCAATGCCGATACGATGCCGATGTTTTGGACCGATGTTTCGTAATAAATAAAAAAAAACTAAACTTCAAAATACGTTTTTAAAATTCAATTAACAATAGAATACATTGAATACATTTAAATAAAATGTTTTGGCACATAATGCATTTTTTTCAAAATGAAATGCACCCCTATATATGCCCTCCTATTATTCAGCTATTAGTGTAGATGTCCGTCCTACAAAAAGATTAAATTCTCATTGACAATTTTATGTCATAGTGTCTGAGCAATATACATCATATTCATAATCACCATTACATCACCAAATCAACATGAGTTAGAAATAAATTAGCACCCATCACTTCACACAGGTGTGATTTTTGTTGTATGTAGGATATATATATATATAAGTGTTGGGAAAGTTCTTTTTTTTTTAGGAACTAGTTCAGTTCACAGTTCAACATTTTATAAATGAACTAGTTCCGTTCATAGTTCATCATTAAAAAAAATTGCTTTAATTTTTATATATTTTTACATTTTACAAAAATTGCTCTTTTGCAATGTGAAATGCCACCGAATTCTTAATTATTTTCCTTCTCTATATGGGCACACTTGTGAAAGCTGCATGCTTTTATTGTGAAGGCAAAAGTTTATGAATGTTCTCAGAGCCTGCATCTCCGCATGCTGGGGGTGGCTGATCTACAAGCTCACAACGTTCATCAAACAGAAATACAGCACGTTCACCCTAAATATGAACGAGTTTGTGAACGATCGTTCGGTAATATGAATGATGTAAAATATAATAGTTGTCCCTGCTCCCTGTAGTCCCTCACTATAAGGATGATTAGCCTGCCCCACACACACAGCCTCACAGCTGTCATTAATTAATGGTCTTGATTGCCTATGCGGTCAAGTTTTAGGGTGAAATGTACAGACACTCACACAAGGATTATAGTTTTGCTGGGCAATTTGAGACAAATAAAAGGTAAGACAATCGAGGAGTAAGGAGTTTGCGAGCGCGATCTCTCTCTCTCCCCCCACAGAGGTGTGTCGTGTGTGTGTGTGTGTGTGTGCATGTGGCAGTTGCGCTGCGCACCCGACGGAGTGATATACTTCTCCAATAAGCGGTGCAGGACCGAGAGAGTGATATGTGCAGGATGGACTGTAGTAAACATTAAATACTTTCCCCCCTCCTGTATAAACATCGGGACATCGGATTAAATAAACACCGATGTCCGACAAAATGGCGGGCATCGGCGCCCAAAATGGCCGATACATCGGTGCGACCGACGGATTGGTCGGGCTTCTATAATCAATGACAATGTTGTGCGCCTTTTTAGGCGGGAACCCCTTTTGGTGTTCGCATTACGTTATGCTTTAGCTATTTAAAGATGTAGTGCCACAATTTTTGTATTTTTCCAGTTTTTCATGTGTCTATGAGGTGACAGTACTTCATTAGACACCCTGGAGTTGTTTTTATGTGCAATGGTGTATTAACTTTGTATTTAGGGTTTCTTCCTGGACCCTTGACAGTCAAACGGGCCAATGAAGTAAACAGTAATATAGTGACATCACACTATCAGCCCCTCCCCTAACCCCTCCCCCCTTTATCATACAACTACAGCTGTGGGTGTGGCTTCAGTTCAGGTGGATCTGGATCACCACCCATCACCACCCACCAGGCAGACCAGGCATACTTAATGAACTGGTGGGCGTGTCCACATAAAAGCATGATTTTAACAAATACTGTACACTTTTTGGAAAAAGTTCTTCCCCCTTATATTGTAATAATACCTGATGATCATGATTTAGGGTGGAAAAAAATGGTGGCACTCCATCTTTAAAAATAGCAGATCTACAAGCTCGTAGTGCACCACCGAGTGGCACGCTACGAGCTTGTAGGTCTGCTATTTTCGAAAAATCGAAGAACGACTGACATAGAAACATAGCTTTTTCAGAAAACTGTCATTTTCAAACAGATATTTTTAGAATCTGATCTCATGTCAGAATGGGTTCACATTTTCCATGGTAGGGCTGCTGGACTTTATGTGTGAAGGGAGATTGTACTTCTAGACAATCAAATAGTGTGGTATGTTTACAATCATTGATCGGACGATGATGCAGTGTTCTCTTACTGAAGAAGGTGAGCATGAAGATGCCATCATTGCCTATCCTCAGCTGGTCGGCATCCTCAAAGTCGTCTCGGCTCACAAAGTCATCGTCCTGTCCAGGAGAGAGGGACGGACAGAGTATAAAAAATAAGCATCGATATCGAGCAGGGGCCGTCTACAACGATAAACAACCTATAAATGTATAGATTTGTCACGAAAGACCTATCCAGATAACAATTGAAAACTAATGCAAATGGGATAGAATTTAGAACAAAAAAACGACAAACTGAGAAGCTTGTGAATAAATGCTGGAGTCACTTCTCTTTGCAAAGGGGAATCTCATTTAACTACTTAAACCCTATTTTCTACTTCGTCGTACAATGTTGCACAAAAATAGCTTATCAACAAGCTCTCACCGCGTCATGTTTATGACACGTTTATGAGCTTGTTGCTTGTCAGCGTTTTTCTTACCAACACCAAGGAGGGCCAGTGGTTAAATGCAATCGGCAAAAAAAAAATCTATATGAAACTTAATTTAAGTCCCGCTTCACTGCTCACACAAGATGGACAAATACTCACAAACACAACGAATGGACTAAAAGGTAACGAACGACACATGAGGACAGCAAGCAAGCCTGTCAAAGACAAGCCTTTTTTTTTTATAAAGCTGGTACTTGAAATATTGAAATGTGGTGGTCAAATTCATTCATTCCGTGCAGTGATTCAGTCAGTTTGGCACTAATTGAATCACCACAGTCAATGCTAGCTGGCTAGCTAGCTGCCACTCTACACATGGGGTGGGGTGGGAGGGGGTATACAGCACAACGAGTGGGGCAGATTACTGGTTCAAAAAGTGGAGTCCAGCAACTCTCAGGGTTCCTTGAGGGGGTTCCAAAGGCACCTCAACAAGGTCTATAAAGGCCTATTCATACTCCAGTTTTAGGTGATAAGGTGGTCAGCAAAAACAGAGATGCGTTTGGGTGAGCGTTGAGTCGCTTATCACCGCAACGTGACATCATGTTCTGGTTTTCGGTGGTCACTGGTCATCTTATCACCAAAAACTGGAGTATGAATAGGTCTAGAGCGTTACGGGGGTCTTATGAATTACAAAGGTTTGAGAAGCACAGGAGTATCTGCGACTGTCACTAGCCTACACCAGGACTCATGCACTCGGTCTCACAGGGACAACCTTAAACCTGGCATTAACATGTGTCTGGCATTAGATTGAACAAACAAAAGCATCAAGTTGAGTTTTAACCACTTAAAGTAAACCCTACTGTATATAGTGCGTTGCCTGGGGTCTCCCAGGGCACTATACTCCCCCAAACACCAAATCTCTTCAACGGAAAAATGAAACTTAGGTATCTGCGAGCTTACAATGCTTTGCATGAGGTTGTAGATCGGCTATTTTTGTCAAATGTTTACCCCAGAATAGAGAAGCTATAGTATATGTGGTCAAATACACTCGTGACACTTTAGAACGACGTCAGGATGTGGTCAGAGTTGAGTTTTGCCACGTTAGTAAATAACATAATAAAGTGCACACGCAGGATATTTGCACCCAGCTTAAATTGGGAAGTAAAAACTCACACTCATGTTAAGTGAGGGAGGGGTGCCCTTTTTTGCTTTTGTATGTCAAAGGGGGTGACGAGGTGGCAGCCAAGAATATGTTATTTTTAACCGTTTGTTTTAAGCATTCCCACCCGGGGAGTCATGTGTTTGTTCTTTGTGGCGCTTTTTCCACATTGGCCACCGGTGTACAGTTTATTTTCTTTATCCATCCTGGCTTAGTCACAAGATATATTTACATCAGCCACATTACGTCTTACGTAACATTAAAGTCAATAGACTTGGCTGGCAAAAGATTTACGTCATAATTGCTCAGCTCTAAACAAACGTAGACTTCGCTGCTATATGACGTAATATTCAAAGGCCAATGTATTGGAGAGGCTAGCGCCCCTCAAAAAAGCTGACGGGGAGGCCGGGACTGTACCGTGGCTGTAGAATAGTAACACATCTACAAAAGCAAGTTGAAGGGCAGGTGGTAATTTATCACGTCTGATGTCATCTAATGTAAAACATGTGAATGTTAGAGGATGTGAGCAGCACAGGAATTAGCTTTTTCTTTTTGCATGGAAGCTTTAAGATAACCTGATGAAGGTCTAATAGACCGAAACCAAAACGTTGTTATTCCCATTAAACCATTTGAAGACTAGTATGCAGGAGTTTTTTCTTCATATCAGTACATTGGGGCCTTTGCCTGGTCTTCTCCTACGCACCTGTCGCCTTTGTAGTTGTGCCAAAGACTTGTTTTTGAAAGCTTAGAAATGTTACTTTGCCAGGTTTCGATGTACTGCGATCGAGCAAAACAAAAAACGTCACACAGATATGAGACTCGTGTTAACACCAGGTGGAGGAACAAGTGGAAGTACAGGGGGTGGGGCGACAGACACATTCTTCCCACGTTACCTCCAGTGAACTGCGAATGACATCATCAAGGGTGTCCAGCCGCGCCTCCCTGTGCTGCGGCTGAGCACGAGGCAATGCGAGGCAAGGCAAGGCAAGCAGCGTGTGGCAGAGAAACAAAACACCAGCAAATAAACAAGTGGCCCACATACTCCACAACCAGCGAAGACACTAGACACTTAACCCATTTTGGTGTTTTAAGCATTATGTTTATGTATTTTTGAAAAATCGTGAAAATGTGGCACAAATCTTTGAATATATATTCTATCACAGCGAACGTTTTTAACTCAAATCTTTGCTTCCGGGGGGGGTCCCTGGAACAACATATTTTCAGATGGGGGTCGGCGGCCAATTACATATAATTTTTGGGGTCCTTGACATGAAATATTGAGCACCACTGATATAGAAACATAGGTATTTCAGAAAACTGTGGAAGGATTTAGAAGACATGTTTTATCAGGCCTAAATGGGTTAAGTAACAATTGTCAGTGTCAATTTAACCCTGTTAGTGTAAAAGATGGACCCAATGGGCAGGGCTCGACGCTTAGCATTTTTCCAAGTAGCACGTGTGCGCCTAAGTTGAAAAATCTAGTAGCACACAAATTATTTTAGGAGCACGATGAAAAATGATGTATTTTTAAGGGGCGCTAGCCCCTCCTATATACAGCCTTTGTCCCCACACATCTCAAAATGAGCCATTGACAATCAACAGAGAAATTACGTCAAAATTCTGCTAAATGACAAATTAAACGCCATTGACATTGAAGGGAAAATGTATGTCATATGTAAACGAGCAAATCAGCTAACCAATCACAGGCAACAGGCATTCTGATTGGCCAGTATGAGATGATATCTGATGATGTATGATGACAAGAGCGCCCCTCACTTAACATGGGTGTGATTTTTCTTTAATGAAGTGATATGAGGTAGGGGTGGAAAATAATGTCAAAATATTATATCACTATCTTTTCAGCAATTATCACAAAATAGTGATATTCATCATGATATCATTGTTATGTTTGTTTTCATATAATCTATATAATCAATTTGTTTTATGCTAATACTTTGTAGATAGATCGATAGTAGCTCTGTTCCATACCTCTAATACGTGCAACACATTAGAGCTATGGACCAGAGCTAGATAAATAATATGTTGCTCATGGATGGATAGACAGGCTATCCGTTTTTATCCTTCTGTTTTCTATCATGTTAGTGATGTGACATTCAGACAGTGCAGAGGCTGCTCGATGGTGAATTAGTGTTGTAACATTCTCCTTGGCTTTGACTGACTGACTGATATCAATACGGTAATCCAGCCAGTTCGGTCATTCGCATTATCATTTATGCTGGGCACACGCTTTTGTAAGCAAACGCTAAGCAAGTTTTGTTTTTTATAAATCAATCCGTCCACTCCATGTGTGTGTGTGCGCGCGTGCGTGCACGGCTGCACGCTGTTTCACCCGCGTTTGGTTAAAAGTAAGTTACGTTTGAACTTTGAGCATTACAAACAGACTTTGCAAATAACGTGTCGCCGTGTCGGGGTCCAAGCGGGAGGCATGGGAGGCATACTATCATCCGACAGAGCATTGCTGCGGGTCGGGAGAGGGTTGCAGTTAGGTTTAGGTGTCTGCACCGGGGGAGGTTAGGGTTAGGGTGAGGGAGGAGGTAGGTTGTCGTTCGGACCAATGCTCCGTCGGATGAAAGTACTGCACTCGGTCCAAGCAATTCCTTCTGACTCTGTGCTATCATGCTAATGCTATCCCGCTCTGACTTATTTTCTGACTGCCGCTGCTGACAGACAGAAAGCAGTGACAGGGAAGAGCACGGAGCAACAAAACAGTGAGGGGAGGGGCGGTGGGAGCAAAGGGGACAGATCTTCAAAATAAATGAACACCGCATTGAGCCTCGACACGTTGTTAGCTTGTAGGTCTTCTCTTTTTGGCGAACGACACCGCCGTTCAGAAATATAAATTTAGGTATAGAACCGCGACTATAGAATGTGCACTTGCTGTAGACAGAGACTTGTCTTTATCACGATTGAATGGTCAAATCCTGTAGTCGCACCTGTGCGACAAATTTAATTTTACAAGTCGCACAGTGATATTTTTTGTCGCAAATGCGAGTACCTAGTCGCACTGTCGATCCCTGCCAATGGGTCTGTTTGGGTTCATTCTTCTTACACTCTAACCAAGACTTCTGACTATGTGTGGCCATAACAGCTTGAGCACTCTATATAAGTTGTTGTACGACGACAGATGGCGAAAACTGACCATCTACTGTACAAGCTCACAATGTGACACCTTGTGAGCTTGCAGATCTGCTATTTTAAAGATTAGAACTGTGTGTGTGTGTGTGTGTGTGTGTGTGTGTGTGTGTGTGTGTGTGTGTGTGTGTGTGTGTGTGTGTGTGGCCAATTTAGGCGTTGAGTGACAAGCATCGACCAACGTGCACAATTAATGACGTCAAAATAACAAACATTGCCCAGGCGGTGGCATAACCGTCTGGGCGCCCAACTGGTAATCCAGTCGCAGTGTGCCGCGGGTTCGACTCCCGAGCCAGACACGGCCTTTACTGCATGTCTTGCCCCATCTCTCTCACGATTCCTGTTAGCCTACTGTCTGTCCCTTAAAAAAAACAATAAAAGGCGTAAGCCGCAAAAGAATATCTTTAAAAAAATAAAAATAATAACAAACATTTTGTAGCGGAGGTCCTCTGCCGACGGACGGTGTCACGTACATCTGGAAAGATGAACGCTTGCAGACGACTTGTCTCTTACTCTGATTGGTTAGGACGATGCTTCAGATTCCATCCACTTCCTTGTTTATGTTTTGCAACAGCGCTGTTTTAAGTTTTTTTAAGTCAGAATGTTGAGGAACGAGTAGTGCAACACGTGGGTCAGGTCGACACCCTGCTTTAAGCCCAAACAACACCAAAGGGTCGGGTTGGGACAAAACGGTTTTAAGGTAAATCACACCAAATCAACTCATTGAGTGGCTTAAGATGTGTATGTTCAAACGAGTGCCGCCTAACACAAGCTACTGCAGCAAACACAACCTGATCTAAATGTCTATGCAAACACAAGCTGAAAGGAAAACACATTTGGCAGAACAGGTTACAGTATGTTAGCCTTCAGCCTTTGACTTATGGATCACTTTTATGTCACTCCGTAAAGCTACTAATTAACCATGCCTGGGGGTAAGAATTGTGTGTGTGTGTGTGTGTGTGTGTGTGTGTGTGTGTGTGTGTGTGTGTGTGTGTGTGTGTGTGTGTGTGTGTGTGTGTGTATACTGCAATTGAAAAAAGAAAACTGAGTGATCACTCTTGCGGTTACCAGAGGAATGGTAGTCTGGGCCTTGGTTCTCTCCGCCTCGTCGTAGGACGGCAGCGTCGTGGCCACATTGTACGACGGAGGCTTGGGGAAAGAACCCTCCTCCTTGTAGTCAAAGTAGGCTGAGGGGGAAAAAAACACAAATGATTGTACTTGACAATAAACATCGTCTCCGTCAGCTGCAGATTTGACCAAAACTAAATACACTAAACCAGTTAGGACGGTTAGTCAACGTTGGACCGCCTCTCATTCTGCTGAGGAATAAAGCCTGTTAGATATGGGTTAAAACCTGGCCGGGCGGTTAGCTCAACCGTCTGGGCACCTACAGTAGGCTGCCAAGCCAGCCGGACAGCGTGCCGCGGGTTCGACTCCCGAGCCCGACGGCCTTTGCCGCGTGTCACTCCCCATCTCTCTCCCCCTTTCCTGTCTAATTAGTAATTACTGTACCCTATCAATAAAAGGCAAAAAACGCCAAAGAAATATCTTTAAAAAAAAGAATATGAGTTCAAACCTAGCAAGGTGTCTCATCAGTGCAAGCGGAAACTTCACCATCACTTGGTTTGATTAGTTTTAATTTAAACCAGAGAGAGCTTGTGGCAGGTTTAAATTGTTCTGTGAGTTTTTGAAACCAAAATTGAGGAAACAGAAGTATCGGTTCCGTTACATTTGGAAGCATTTCCGTAACCGGTTTATCACACTGTCAGAGCTGGTACGAGGACTATACATCTGCTGCACAATTACAATACCGGTGGTTCTCAAACATTTTAGTTTTAACCACCAAACGCCCAGGAGTTACAGACCTGTAAGAGTCCATCTGGAACCCCCTATAGCAGGGGTGCCCATAAGGTAGATGGCGATCTACAGTAGATCACAAAGGCTGTGCAGGTGGATAACATGGCATGCTCCTAAAAATATAATTAATTTAAATTGCTCAAACCCACAATGCAATACTTTGTTTTCAAGATTGTTGTGCACAAACGGACAATTGCACCACTCAATTCACACGGGTGTGATTTTTTATTAGCACATGCATTCCATGAATTCCATAGGGCTGGACCACACATGGGCATATGACATCATACTGTAAACCTGCGATGGAAGCAGTCCCTATGGCCTTAAAATATGTGTGTTTTTATTTTGGGATTTTAGTCATAGAGGGCAATTATAATGTATTAAGGCATATTGTCTTATTAGCCAGGGATCCTTTAAAAAAACTGCATTATCCTTTTAGATCTAATGTCTGACTGTGCCTTATGCTGTTACACACATGTCTAATAAATTAATCTAATAAATAATACTAAATCAATCAAAAAAAAGAGGGAATTGTTAAATAACCGGAATGGTTAAAATCCTAAAGGATCCATCCGATTCCTAACCAGGATTTACCCACAACCTCACGTGCTCCCTTTCACCTTACAATACAATGAGTTGATTGAATACTTTAACAGTTTGCAGAAATAAAGCACAGTTCAATACCAGGTCTGCTAAGAGGATTTATAACCCAAGAAAGCCTATGGCTTGTTTCCATTGGGGTCCTTCCTATTAAATTCATAACCCTCCCCCCAACGCGGCTAGCCTCTTTGCTAGTGGATTACTGTTTTTTTACTTTAGTGCGAGTAGTTCATTGTGTGTATTTTGTCCAACAAACACAACTAATTGTTTGACTAAAAGCATAAAAGCATGGCTTTAAGCTCAGCGCAGTTTGAATTTAAATGTGATGGCTGAAAGTCTGAGAATTACAATCCTGGTTAAATTAATGGGTCACACAGGCGACTTCACCAGGGAAGGCCTGATGCAGGCTTCAACACATCTAAATATGGCCTAATCCTTTTAAATGTGACTTTGACCTCACTTGTCGAGGAGGGATAGTCACCGTCGCTGACCTTACTTCACTGGCAGATTATAAACTAGAACAGTAGACCATGGATAAGTCATACGGAAGGAAAACTGAACATTATAGTCACCTTCTAAAGATAAACGCCCAGGTCATCTTTTCAAGTTTTTTAAAACATCGGAATAGACACCATAGTATCCAAATAGGCATCCAATACATTTAATTTATTTAACAAATGCTGTTTGCTGAAATGGTTTGACATTTGAAAAGATTTAATATATTTTGCCCAAAGTAGGGTGACCACAAACTGTTAACCTACAAAAGAATTAAAATGGCCAAATCC
This sequence comes from Protomyctophum parallelum, assembly GCF_964188405.1. NCBI lineage: Eukaryota > Metazoa > Chordata > Actinopteri > Myctophiformes > Myctophidae > Protomyctophum > Protomyctophum parallelum. The sequence continues at coordinate 75,750,889 of NC_139697.1, read as the reverse complement.
AAAGTAACAGTGGCAATACCCCATCTCATAGTGCGAGACAAGAATGTCAGACACCATGTCACCATGCTCTCTCGGGGAACGAGAAGTTCCTCTACAGTATGTAGAGCCGTAGCCACCCATTCCACTCCAGTACGATGACAAATACACCCACAATGACACCAGAACATGACGACATGTGAATTGTGAAAACACCATCTCCTCTGCTCTTGACAAATGTGTCATACAATATCCACCCCAGCTTGTTACAAGTACAACCACAATAAATAACCTAAGAAACAGTGCATGATACTGTATGTGTGTTTGGAGATTACATTGATTCCTGTTAGATCACACCACAAATTGTCCATTAGTGATGTAGCCCTTGATGATACACCCGCCATTGGGTACGAGGATACATCACTTATCGTTTCCTATATGTTATCAACTGAGCTCGGAAATTACACTTGAATTCTGACTTTACAAATTGACTTAATTAATTATTATTATAATTATATTTTGCATAGAAAATGATCCACACATGTGACATCAGGGCACACATATAGTACAGAACAGTTAGCCAGCTGAAAATCATACTGGGCAACCAAAGAGTAATTGCCAATAACATTTCGGTAATAGTAAAGCTGTGGGGAAGTAACCTTGCGTCACCTGACTTGTGACACCTGTCTAGGTGTGGTCTAGACCGGATGATAAAGACGTAAAAAAGAAAAAAACTAAAGAAGTTTGTTGTTCTAGTCTAGCCAGTTGGACAAGTTGGAATAAAAGATGGATATACCAAACGAACTATTCCAAGAAGTACTTGAAGAAACTCATCAAGGCTTTTATTGACAACAGTCTTGTCAAAACTCGACTATTGTAACTCCCTCCTTACTGGCCTACCAGCTTGTGCACTTAAGCCTCTCCAGCTGATCCAAAATGCCGCAGCTCGCTTGGTCTTCAACCAGCCAAAATTCTCACATGTCTCCCCCCTGCTCCGCTCCCTCCACTGGCTCCCGGTCGCTGCCCGCACAGAATACAAAACTCTGATGCTGGCATTCAAAGCAACCAAAGGTATGGCTCCCCCATATCTTGCAAGTATGATTGAACCCTACAAACCCTCCCGCGCACTCAGATCAGCCAACGCAGGGAAGCTGGAAGTACCCTCACTAAAAACGCCGGGACAACGCTCCACACGTCCCAAACTCTTCTCCCTTCTGGCTCCAAAACTGTGGAATGCACTTCCCATTGCAGTCAGAACTGCAGCATCACTCCCAATCTTCCGCCGTAGTCTGAAAACCCACCTTTTCAGACTCCATCATGGCCCATAGCACTTACCCTACCCCCATAGATAGCATTTCTGTAGACTTAGATAGCATTTGATACAGACTTATAGCATGTTATGTAGACAGCACTATAATTGCATTGTATATAGTCATAGCACGCCATAGTACATTATGTATAGCATAGTAGTATATATGTATAAGTTTATATGTATAGTTTCATTATATAGATATTCCACTGTTACGTTCTTAGCTTACGCATGTTTCATGATAAATGCTTTTATGTGATGTATTCCCATGCTTATTGTTCTTGCTTAATGTAAGTCGCTCTGGATTAAGAGCGTCTGCTAAATGCCTAAATTGTAAATTGTATTGGGTAGGCGGCGTAGGCCCTAAAATGATGATGCCCTTGATCGCTGGGAATTATGTGTGGGTCATTCTGATTCCGGCCTGATGACTAGCTACAGCGTGCCGTAAGTTATCATCCGCTCCGGACCGCATCATAAACCTGAAAATGGTATGCCTCCCAGGCTAGTGGGGTCAGAGGTTAGGGGTGAAGATGTTCTCACCTGCATTGTCAGCTGTGGCGCTGCTGTACGGGGGCGGGGCGTCTACTACTTCCTGTGGAGCCTCCTCTGGCTCCTCCTCATTGGGCAGCTGTGGGAGGAAGTAAACAACGGTCAGTATGTGTCACAAATTATATACATTATTATGCAGCATGAACCTGCTTGGAAATTCAAAGCTAATGGGGAAAAACCGTGCCCAGTATTCATTATATTTTTTTGTGGGAAAACAGTTTGTAGGTAGATATTAGATAACATCGATAACATTTCACATTATGGAGGTCATAGCACGTTGCTTCGTGCCACATTGTGAGCTTGCAGATCGTCTATTTTCACTTCCATCTAGAAAATAATTGTGGATTATATGGAATTTCTTTTGATTGTTTTAAATTTAATTTCATTCATGAAATTCTTTGAATTTTCTTTCAATGTATGAAAAAGGAGGGTGATATTCACTCGCGACCCACAAATATCGGTCCGTGACCCACAATTGGGTCCCACTTTACCGCGGCAGAAAGAATGCCTCGTCTCTCCTAATCTAGGGCGCTCTCCGTCGTTTTGATCAGATAGATACTAAGCTCTTCATTTCTGACTTCTCAAAATAAGAACACGATGGATTATTTAGTGATTATTATCGAAACGAGAACAAGGTAAGCAAGCTAAATATATATACTGTATACTGTATATATATATATATATTTCCGGAACAGAAGAGGGGAGTTTTACAGAGTAAAAGCGGCCTTGTCTTCCCGGCACCCCAAAGCTTCTATTTTGAAGGAATCCCGACGCTGATTGTGTTAATAAGAACTAACCACACCAAAGGGTCAAGGCGGTTTTAGTGTTGTCCCTGGCCTGCGGTGTGATATGTATTGTTGTACGTTGACACATGTTGACAGTAGTGATTCAACGCATGGAATTCAATGGCCCAAACCACATCAAAGGGTCAAGACGTTTTTAGCGTTAACTCCTTGTAACTGTTTGGACGCAAGGAGTTGGTGACCCTTTGGTGTGGTTAGGGCTTAAGTGTTGATGACATTGGTCCTCTGTGTGTGTGTGTGTGTGTGTGTGTGTGTGTGTGTGTGTGTGTGATGCCAGAAGTGAGCTGAAACCCATGTTGTAAGCAGCTAGCTATTATATTACTAAATTGGCTACTTGAGTACTGGGAAGGCAACAGAGACAACTTGTTCTTCGCCTGTGTGATAGATTTCCGCTAATTAGCCGGAGAGGTTGTGAACAGGCTAATCCATCAATCCAGACATCCAGCACGTGACCCCATGACAGCTCTGTCCTGTCGCTCACTCTGGAATCCAGAGTCTGGATGGATACTGAACTGGGCCTCAGCCACTGCTAAAGAGCTGCCCAAGAGGAGTGCAAAGACCACACCAACTACTACAACAACAGCTGATGAACAATATCAATCGGAACACTTTAAGAGGGATTAGGTAAATGATAGAAACACTTTGGTACAATCGGTAACTTTTTGTCCTAATGAAGACGGTACAAAGATACGTACAATCTACAAGGATTGTGCTATGTGGGAGTGTTCATTGCGAAGCCATGAATAACCTGACATAACACCAGGCAGTACACACTCTCTGCCGAGACAGAATTTGTCTGGAAATATGATTAATAACAATGGATTAATTCTCCTTCCATCTCCCTCACTTCTGTATCGCTGCCTTCCAGACATCTGCACTGAATGCAAATGAGAAGCGAGTGATGCAGACGGAACAAAACGGTCCAATTAAGAACCAATTAACAAAACAGTACAAATGAAGAACTGAGCTCTTCCTTATCAAGGGCCTTCCATAGCAAATAAAAAGAAACTGTCGGGCGGAAACCTCCAAAACCGTTACTTTTAATGAGATGGAAAAAAGAACCTGTGCTCCAATGGATCCAAAATAAATGTAGTTATTATTTAGTCACTTACAAGCTCTTGTTAATATATGTCATTGGTTCAATATTTATTAAACCTATACACACTTAACCACTTTCACTTAAAATGTTTAAGAATATATTGAAAAAACACGTAACATTGCGACTTTGTAAATCAGCTATATTTTCACTACTTTTGCGTTTGTAAGACGAAGTAGGGCATTCATAAGGTTTCTGCCAGAGAGTGACGTCATAGGTTTCTGGGCTGGCAGTTCTCAAGAATTAAAGCCAAGCAGTGAGAATTCTGAGAAATGGAGAGCAAGGTTTATGTGAGAAAAGCTTAAGTACGCGCTGTAGTCTTATGTACTGACAGTACATATGGCAGAGCTGACACAAGGACCTGAAAAGCAATTCTCTAGAATATCCATGGGCAGAATATTGGTGTATATAAGAGTCTACCGATTGAATAAATTATTTAAAAATAACAACCTTTAATAAATTAACTGATTCATATTTTGTCCATGTTATTATAATAGCCGAAAAGCATAATTAATCGATAGTTGCAGCCCTCGAAGAGTGCATATTATACAACACTGACTGAATTATGATAATGATGATGTTAAATGCCTCGTTCTCATCATGCGTGGGCTGAGGGTTTAAAATAACCAATGTGATGTATAAGGCGGTACACAGACCCAGCATGGTGGCTGCCTGGGCATGAGATCCCAAGAAGAAAGTTCCTTTTTCCACCCCAGCCTGACACAAAAACAGCTGAATTACCAAACACCCACTGGAAAACCAAACAGAGCAGAAGCTTTATGAGAGGAAAAAGGGGGCTTCAGATGAAGCAGGTTCAAGCCACAACTCCATTAGCTCTGCCCTCTTCCTCTTACTCCGAGCTCTGGGATCTCCATTAGGTGGAATCAGCCTGGACAAGCGCCTCTATTATTGATGACCTATTCTGAGCCGCCTCACTTGCTTTCTTTCACTCTGTCTGTCTGTCCAAAGTACAATAATTTACTAAATTGACTCACTCACAAATACTACTTTGACCACTTAGTCCCTATGTATAATTACTTCCTTGTGTGCCTGCCAGAAAGCATTCTTATGTAATGTGTGTAAGCTTGCAATCTAGAACATTTAAAAAAATTGTCTATTGTATAATGAGTAATGACATATCCAGTTTAATTTCATCCAACAAACAAAGAGAATGAGAATATCTGTAATGGTGTGGTTCACAAAGTGGGGTCCTTGGACCCCCAGGGGACCTTGAGGGGGTTCCAGGGGATCCCCAGTTTGACAGGAGGAACCAAATAGAAGCTTAAGTGTCTGTAACTCTGTCTCTCTTAAGAGTTTAAATGGAACCAAATGGCGTAAGTAAATGGTCCTAATCTTGGGGTCCATGGGCTAATGCATGTCAACCTGGGGGTCCTTCAAATTAAAAGGTTTGAGAACCTATGTAATGTAATTAGTAATTACAGAAGACAGACACCTCAGACTGAAGCTGTATCATTCTCTGCAGCCACCAAAGAGGTTTCAAAGTTGAACTGAAACTGAACAAGCATTTAAGGAACGATAAATTAATAATTGAAAGGTAATGACGAGGCTAACAACAACTATAAGGCACTGGGTCAGAGCCAGGCCAGAGTCCTACCAAGGACAAACTATGGTAACTAAGCTAGCTAACATAGTAACATGTCTGGACCCAGAAAAGACAACTGAAAAAGACGAAATAAGCAAATAACAGCATGTGATGATGCCATGTATTTATATTCATTTCTGCATGACAGGTAATCAATCCTTTCATTTGACAGCTTGTGTATGGTAGGCTACTTGCAGAAACCTTGTATCTCCATTTGTTTTAAAAACCAAATGAATCAGAATGCCATACTTTGTCATACTACAGTGTCACACAAAAATAGCTGATCTACAAGCCCACATTACAGCACAATACTACACATCGTGAGATGTGCTATTGTTTGTATTTTATAGAGAAAATGGTCTGCAGTTTTCATAAATATTGAATTAAACATATTAACAAGAGCTTGTGGCTAAATCATAGCTACATTGGATCCATTCAGGACACAGGTTCTTTAATACATTTTAGGAAAAGTAACAGTGGTCCGGGGACGACCAGTGGTCCTTGAGGGGCTTCCAGGTGGTCCCCAGCTAAATGATGGGAGTCGGTGGACCCATGGCCATGGTCCATTCGGTTTCATTGTACGCTCTCAAGAGTCAAGTTATGGTTAAACATCTGCATTACTTAATTTACAACAAGTCTAAACAATTAGAGAATGTAGAAGAATTGTTATTTTGTTCAAAGTTTGCCTGTTATCTCTCCCATTATATCTCCAAGTAAGTACCAACAAGTTAACAACCAACATCAATACAATGGAATTGTGGACAAATTCTTATCCAATGATAACAGAATATTGTAAGTTTTGGGTCTGAGAGGCTATATCTCATCAAATCAAACCACTGGCCCACAAGGTTTCCACCAACAGTATCAGTGCTGCTGTAGTTAATGCACTGCACGCTCAATTTGAACTGAATTACATTTACAACAATCGATCTACTCTCTCATTCACTCCAGTTTGAACCATTTCATATTCCAGACGTGTTGCCACCACCACCTACAGAAATGCCTCTAAAAGAGAAAACCAGCACTCACGGAACTCATGTTTTAAGGCACTCTTAATTTATTTAATTGTTGACATGGTATGCTGCAGAGCAGCAGCAACGATCACCACATACAGTCCTACACAACCCGCCTGTCTGCCCACAGAACAGAATCCTGATTTCTGAATGGAAACAACCCAGCAACAATCCATTCACACTACACACCTAGCCCCTCTCGGAACCCTCCGTAAAGCTTTTCTGAAATTTGGATGTCACTTTACGTAGGGTCCCTGTGCGTTACTGTGTTTTCGTATTGAAATGATAGAACGCGGACATCAATATCGTCGTGTCTGCGCCGTTTGACGGCTTCTTTTCTTTAAAGTTATTCTGAATGTGTCAACTATAAGTACCTATACATGCCGCTGCAAATTATCTTGTGTCGCGGAAGCTTTGTTTGATCGATTTGGTCGCTTTGATTCTTCTTGTTTATTTACCGTTTATTGTACCGCCTCCCGATGTGCGGTTGGCTTGTGCATGGCTACGTTCCTGCCTCTGATCTGCTCTGTCATAGCTATAGCCACTAGCTAGCCAGATAGGCAGTACAATGAGGTGTCAATAAACAAGGAAGGAAGAGAAGAATCAAAGCGACCAAATCGGTGGCTTCCGCGCCACAGGAGATATTCGCAGCGGTATTTATAGGTACTTATAGTTCACAAATTCAGAAGCCCTCAAACGAACAAAAGCCGTCAAAGAGCGCAAAAGGACGTATCCGAAGGTATTTACGTTTATTTATGTGTGCGTACCCGGTGGCAGGGTGAGGTGGAATAGGACCCCATGGTCTGGGTCTCAAAAATGTCAGAAACGTCAGTAGGCTACCATTGGGTTCTGCTTGTAGGGCTAACTACACACCCAGCCAGGACACCCTGTGGTGTCGAGGGGCTGCCTGTTGCACGGTCGGCAATGTGTGATCTAGCTCTGGTCCATAGCTCTAATGCGTTGCGTTTAGACGCATTTAGAGCTATGGACCAGAGCTATGTGTGACCCATCCATTCACGTGACTCACTCCAGCTTATTTGCCATTTTTCTGCAGGCATGGCATTTTGGGGCAGACCGACCGAACAATCCCTTTGGCCTTCAATGTCGATATTCATGTAATTAGGAGTTAATCACATGCAACGCACAGTCGCACACATTTACCCCCGGTTTTCACACAGTGCATGAAACGTTGAATGAAACTTGTGATAATGTGTCGAATGCCCGACTATAAACAGCAATACACCGAGATATAGAGAGAGACACGTACTGTTTGATGGGTCACTAGTTTGGAGTGGAGCGCGACCAGGAAGCTAACAGGTTAGAAGCTAATATGAATGTTAGCTACCCGATGAAAACAACAAAGGCCTATGGGGAAATAGACGATTTACAAGCTCACAACGGCGACGCGTTGTGAGCTTGTAGATCGGCTAGTTTTCACGGGCGACGCTGTCGCTTAATTGTAACAAATTAAGCATTCATTTAGAACGTTTTTTATGAATAAAAATGTAAAAGCATACCTGCTGGTATCTGGTGCTGGGTTCGGCCATGGCGTGTGAAACAGCTATCAATGAATGATAGCAACAACAACACAAGCAACACTGCTGATTCAAATAGGATAAAATACAAGTATGTTAGATAATGATAATATAGAGTGTTAAAATAAATAGATCAAGTCAATCCCAGGCTGCAGGATGGAACAAGACGTGCTGCTGACAGAGTACTCCTCCTCCTCACTGACCGAGACGACCCGACCGACTGACTGACAGTGTTGCCAGGTTTTACGAAAGAAACAAGCAACAAGGTCTATGAAAACAAGCCCAAACGAGTCTACAGTCACATACAGGTATACTTTTCCTCCGAGGTGGAAAGCCTGGTGGTGCGAGATTATACATACACCGGTAGGCTAGGCCACATAGTCTATTTGAAATATAACAGTACGCCTGAGGGCAAGAAGCGTCAACGCCATTTAGGACGAGGTCACATGCACGCATCCGCCTGGGTGACAGCAGACTGCTGGGCGAGCACTGGCGCTTTGGAATGGGGGGTCAGATCAACATATCCGCCTGGGTGACAGCACAGCAGACATCCTGGGTGAGCACTGGCGCTTTGGAATGGGGTGTCACCGGGTCAGATCAACATATCCGCCTGGGTGACAGCAGACTGCTGGGCGAGCGCTGGCGCTTTGGCATGGGGGGTAAGATCAACATATCCGCCTGGATGACAGCAGACTGCTAGGCGAGCACTGGCGCTTTGGAATGGGGGGTCAGATCAACATATCCGCCTGGGTGACAGCAGACTGCTGGGCGAGTGCTGGCGCTTTGGCATGGGGGGTAAGATCTTAATTTTCGGGCCTGTAAAATAACTCTAGTTTTCGCCGGCTGCCGGGCGCAGCTGCACGATAACTTTGGGGCAGGCCCCGTCTAGAGTTTAAATGGACAGGTATCAGTCGAAAGGGAGACACCGAAGAGGAAGGATGGACGGGGAAGGATCAACATATGGAATGTCAGAACAGGTCAGCTCCATATGGAGATCTAAGAGTTTGAGGTCAGATGTAGAGTTACTGGCCAATATTGATGACATCAGGGATCTCCATCCCTGATGATGTCACGTGATGTCACATGCTCCATCCTTGATGATGACAGACACGTGATGTTTGCCAACGGCTGATTCGCATCTGGCTTTAGCCAGGCTATGATGATGTCACATGCTTTCTCACCCCAACCAACCAACCACCAACCAACCAAAACACACACTGACGGGAAATGCACTATTCCATAGTAAACTGCGACCTTTGGTCGCAGTTAACTTAAAAAAAGAAAAAAAGGAAGAAAAAGAGAGAGACATTTTTGGGAGAAAAAAAAGACGGGAATATTCTTTTAAACGTTTTAAAAACATAAATCTTGTATGGGGGTCCCTGGCATAAAATGTTTGCAGATGGGCCCCGCAGCGTACACAAACATATTAATTTGGGCGTTCTTGATCTGAAAAATCCACGGCTTCCCAAGCCGTGCATGCCTATTCCCACTATAGGCTGAGGAAGAAATGCCACTTGACAGTTTTCAAATCAGCATCATGGTGGCGCTACAACAGGCCAAGTTGCGTCTCACACACACACACACACACACACACACACAGACACACACACACACACACACACACACACACACACACACACACACCACACACAGACACACTACACCACACACACACGCACACACGCGCGCGTGTGCGCACACACACACACACACACACACACACACACACACACACACACACACACACACACACATGTTTAAATTACTCCTAAACATTTTGCCAAACATCACACACTCTCCTATCCTCCTGGTGGAGACCTGTGCACTTTTTCTAGTTCATTTCTGCATCTCTTAGGGCCCATTTAACCATATAATGCATTTGGATGGCAAAAATGGCAGATCTGCAAGTTCAGTGTCTTGAATGAGATGTGCTGTGAGTTTGCATATCTGCTATTTTCCAGCATAGGACCGTTGCACAGTGAAGTATAAACAAAGCTTTAGGATTTATAAGTCGTTTTTAGAATCCTCCTCCTCAGGAGCATATCCACGGATATCCCAAGCCGTGCATATCCACGGATATTCGCTTATAATAAGCGCACATGGCAACACTGCCGTCCGACTGGATGATGACGTCAAAGCAACAACAAACCACGGAGCGCCCCTAGTGGCAACTATTGACAAGTAAAATATGTTGCGTTCACACGGGCAGACGCAACGATTGATTGATTGATTGATTGATTGATTGATTGATTGATTGATTGATTGATTGATTGATTGATTGATTGATTGATTGATTGACAGACAGGTTTGGAGAATTACAGTACATTTCAAGCACAACTCAATAAAAGACTGTAAACTGTAGATTGTGGACGAAACCATAAAGCATTACACTTGTCTTCACCAGGCCGAAGGCATGGGGTGAGGCGGAGAGAGTATGTTTTGCTCTCCGTCCGTGTGTGTGTGTGTGTGTGTGTGTGTGTGTGTGTGTGTGTGTGTGTGTGTGTGTGTGTGTGTGTGTGTGTGTGTGTGTGTGTGTGTGTGTGTCTGTCCGTGTGTCCGTCTGTCTGTGGACAGCTAATCTCCGGCACACACACTCCCTGAATGCCACAGCTGCCTGAACCCCAATGGTTTAAGGTTTTCACATAGGCCTCTTATAGCGCCACCGGGAGGTCGCTTTGTGCAAAACATTTTTTTTGGACAGTACACCTACAGATTTTGTCGAAACATCACGCAAATTAGTACACAGTCTAGAGCCATTCAACGCAACGGGTCTTTCAGATTTTTGATTTGATTGGCTAATATTGGCTTCCAAAGTTCGCAGGATTGCTCAGTTTCAAACAAAATTGCAAATTATGAACACATCGTGTGATTTCTGTGAAATTGTGCATGCACATTCCCACTGCCCATGCAGGAAGAAATGCCACTGGAACATTTTCAACTCAGCCTCATGATGGTGCTATAACTGACGCTTTTTACCTCTTAACTGCACAGATCTGTGTAAAACTTTGTAGGCCTATGCACACTCCCTAGACAGGCCAAGGAAAAACCTTTGCCTGAAAATTTTCACATCTGCTCTTTATAGCGCCACCAGGAGGCCGACATATCATATGTAAAACACATTTTCTAATCTTCAGATTTTATCCAAAGTTCAGGCAAATTGAAGCAGACAGCCCTGTGATTAAACCTTTAGCATTACACTGCAACCACACTGTGGTTACGTTTTGATTCACACTGCAAAGTTATTGTACTCCTGTAGTACTACCTCTGGTCTATGGACCAGAGCTAGCTGTAGTCAGCACAGTAGATTCATATTTCAATCGATCTGGGATGTTAAAATTGTACAAAACTGTGTTCAATGAATTGCCTCTTCTGCTACATTAAACATTACTAAACATTAAACGTTACTTGTTATTGAGACTCCTATAGAGAATGTTGACATGGATAGCTTAGTTAGTAGCATCTCTGTATAATTAATGCAGTTTGATTGATTGATTAAATGAATAGCCTAGTTTATTAGACAAAAACATAGAACCGTACAAGTACCGTCAAAACAAAATAATTCACATGCAAGTAAAGGCATGGTGTTGCAAAGCAAAAAAAGCACTGATAGTAATAAGTACTATCCAAGCTTCTGCTGGATATAGGGTTCAAAGCCCTACAGCGCTGTGACCTGCTGACTGCCTCACTTTGTCCTGTTGTATGTTTACATTAAATATGAAATGCACTATTTCACTAGAGTGTAAAGACGCTGTGTTCAGATTACCACACCTGAAACCCACTTGTCTACCATACAACAGTAATACAACAACGTCATTTGTGTGATATAGCAATGCAATTTTAATTGTCATATCAAAATTTATAGCACCCAGACAGCTCTTCCTTTTTTTGTCTAACTCCCTCCTGTTTTCTACTTTATTGGAATCGCCAGCATTTAAAACAATCTGTTTCCCTCCCTTCTATTTGGGAGACACTTTGATCTAATGCAGTGTTTCCCAAACTGTGGGTCTCACTCAACAGTAAAACAGTAAACAAACCAACACACAGTTTAAGTGTACACTTGAGTTATGACCCAAATTGACACTAAACACATGAGGCTGAAAAACGGAGCTTTCCCTGTGGCATTAAAGCAACACTACTGTATGTAGTTTGGGGTGTCAGTGGCCACTTTGGACACAAATGACATGGCAGCCAACTTAACTTAACAAGTAAACATACAAACATAGTGCTGCTATAAATAGATCTATTTATTACAATTAGGAAGGTGGTGCATTTCATTATAAGTGATCTTTATAGTCATGTAATCACGCCGGATCTGTCATGTAATGTATTGCCAGCCATTTTTTTTAAACACAGCATGCATTCATCTTTATAACATTACTAAGCATTATGAATATACTGTTAAGTCACAAACGATCATATCCTGGTGGAGACCTGCGTCCCGAGGGGCACTTTTTCTAGTTTACAATAGGGTCCACCATGTTCAATTCATCATAACATTTAGAGACATACACAATAGGCTACACTACTAATAGCCAAAAACAGGAAATCATCATAGAGGAGGTAAAAAGGGAAAAGAAACATATACAACGACACTCACACAGTACCATTCATTGTCAATGGAAGCTAGCGACAAGACAATGATGCATACAACTGCTCCAAATGATGATGCTCCCATTGCGTCTGCCCATGTGAACGCACAAGGCACTTTGGATTTGTTTTCTACTAGAGAGTATGAATGATTAGACAGGCACCTCTGTGTTAAATTGCCAATTTATTTCCCATACTGTTTTTGTAAACAAATTTAAAAAAAAAAGTTTGGGAAAAAAAAGGTTGAACACAAGAAAGTCCTGACCATTGTGATCTTGTCGTCAGTGGTGGTCACAGGCTGCTGTTGTCATGAGGGTCTAGTCCAGTCGTTCTCAACCTGTGGGTCGAGACCCCGATCCCAATTCCAACTAGATAATAAAGTGCCCCTGGGGCACAGGTCTCCACCAGGCCAGGTCAGGTTGTGGCCTGCTGGGGCAGAGGTTCATCGTTGGCATCCAGGGAGTGTGCGTGCAAAATTTGGCATCGACCGGGTTAACGGTGCCGTAGATTAGCTGGTAACGGACGGACGGACACGCACGCACACATGCACGCACACACACACACACACACACACACACACACACACACGGACGGAGTGCAAAACATGCACGCGCACACACACACACACACACACACACACACACACACACACACACACACACACACACGGACGGACGGACGGACGGACGGAGTGCAAAACATGCACGCACACACATACACATGGACAGATTGCAAAACATGCTCTCTCCCCATGCCTTCGGCCTGGTGGAGACAATAAGTGCTTATCAGGGTGGGTCCCCAGTTCAACTTTTCTACCCTCTTTTTTTCTTTTTTTTCCTTTCTGAAAATAAAAAATAAAATGCTGGCAAGAAATAGAAATGCACACAAACTTGGGTCTCATGAGGTTTTATTGTATCTCTATCTAAAATAAAAAAGACAACAACATTCCACTTTTGTCTGCTATACTCGTTACCCTAACAGTTACCCTTAAAACTAAGATAATCGCAGAAAAAGAATATTTTTTCAATTACAGATGTAGCAACACATCTACAACCACAAATGTCCACCGAGTCTGCTGCGCTCTGAGAGAAAAGCACGGCTGAATTATTTGTTTTGATCAGATTGCTTTCTCGAAACGACCTGTTGTATAATTGAGTTTACTACGTGGGGCTGTTCAGGTACTTGATGAGCACAGGGTAGTTGAGTTTACTACGCGGACACTGGGCTGGTCAGGTACTTGATGAGCATGGGGTAGGTGGTGCCGATGTGCTTCTGGGCGTAGTGGTGGCACACGATCTCCACGTCGTACAGGCTGAATTGGACCTTGACGCGCTCCTGGGCCGAGGAGAGGAAGCTCAGGGTGTAGAGGGCGAACTCGAACTCGGGACTGACGCCGATGAAGATGCTGCCTTTGGGCTTTATGCCGTCCTTCCACATGAACTGGAGAGCCAGGATGTGCATGTTCTCGTCAGGCTGTGGACATTGGAGAACAGTTCATTTAACACACTGCTGACTCATTTTAAGGATCCAAAACACTTGATGTACATGTCCACATGCCTGTACATTCTTCTCTTGACCTTCATCTCATCTCTCAGCAGCTCTCTCACCCAGTGGTACAAAGTACTCACATTCTTTACTGGAGTAAAAGTAGTAATACTGCAATGTAGTAATACTCTGTTACATGCAGAAGTCCGGAATTCAACATTTACTTGAGTAAAAGTACAAATTTATTACAAAGTACTCATTATGCAGAAGGTCCCATTTCACAAGTTTTCAAATGCATAAAATATTTTGAAAAATATTTTGAAAATAGCAGATCTACAAGCTCACAATGAGTCGCATCACGCCCCATTGTTAGCTTGCAGATCGGCTATTTGTGGCCAAAATGTATATAGGCCTGAAGTGGGTAATGTATAGCCTATATGTTTTGTCATAATAATCAAAATCTACAAAGTAACTAGTAACTAAAGTTTTCAAATAATTGTAGTGGAGTAAAAGTATAATATTTGACTCTGAGACATATTTGGAGTCGAAGTAAAAGTACTGAAAATTGGAAATACTCCAGTAAAGTAAGAAACACTGTACAGTACTTGTACTCGTAAATGTAGTTACTTTACACCACTGCTCTCACCCTCTCGCCATTGCTCTTGCTGGCACTGTGTATACCTTCACTAGTAAAGTACAAAATATTCTAAACCATCTTTAAAACCATGTACTGTTTTGTACAAAGAATACAATTACACACATTTGGCAGACGTTATATCCAGTGCGATTTACAGAGATTGGAATAAGCAGAATAAGCATGAACCCTATCGGAAAACAACATTGTAATGGTGCGCAGAGAAAACAATGTAGCGCCTCCAAGAAACTAAGATACCAGGTAAACAATGAACCTAGCATCTGTCTAAACAGCATTCTATCTACAGTAGGCCTATATAACATTATTTTGTGTTCAAGAAAAACTAAAAAAAAAGTAGCAAAAACACGAGACCGAGTGACTAAGCATCTATCAAAAGAAGGTGACAAGAAGGAAGACATAGAGGAGACTATGGCAGAAGATTGTCAGTGAGTCTATAGTTCTGACTGCAATGGGAAGTTAATTCCACACTTTGGGGGCTAGGAGGAGCTTGTTTGTAACAACAGGATGTATACAGTATGTCGTAGATAGCAGATAGCTAGAAAATGAATTAGAGCCATTGGCTGAACCAAAAATAAAATTGCCAAGAGCAAAACGTAAAAGCCCTTGTGAGACAGAAATCAGGCTCATTTATGTCAAAGGCAAGGTTAACCTGATACAAAAAAGAAACAGGAGCTATAGGCCCTATGGGCCTCGTGGCTCGACAAGGCTTACTTGCTTTAGTACAGAATAGATTACCTGTGGAGAGTTTGCGTTGACGCTGTAGCCTTTGTAGTCGATGTGTCCCAGCTTCTCCTGCAGGTACAGCTGGATCCAGTTGTGGAATCCGATGACGGTCCTGCCTCCCCTCGTTTCCCCCACAAACACGTGCTCAAACCCAGAGGAGTCTGGCCTGGTAGAGGGATTTGATTTGATTTATTTAGCACAGTATAAAAACAATACAAAAAGGGGAAATATGTAGAAAATAAAAAAGAGGAAAGTGCAAGAAAGGCAAGAAACCCAAAGGGCTTATACGAGGCCTCAATCTGTGAACAAAGAACAAAACATTTAAATTCAAAGCATGATTTGAATGCAATATACATAAACATGATTGCAAAGTATAAAGAAGAACTATAGAACAAAACAAGAGAAAGCGGGATGGAGGGATGGAGGGACGGGGAGAGGAACACAATTAATTTGCATGAAATCCAAAAGTCGCAAATGTCATCAGCTTTAACCACTTAAACCCCAGCATTCGTGTTTGGGTCACAACATGTCACAGCGTTACTCGTTGACATGTTGACAAGCGGTGATATGTTTCTTTGATGTGGCTTGTCAGGTCTCTTGAGTTTGAGAGTATGAATGTTTTAATCTGAATGCCACATTAAGAAATTAGGATCACATCAAATCAATCAAAATATGGTACTTTCAAAACAGAAATGTCAATCTTCAATATTTGGTTGGGAATCCCTTTGCCTTCATCACTGCCTCGATACGCCGTGGCATTGAGACAATCAGCCTATGGCATTGCCCAGAGTTATGGAAGTCCAGTAAAGTGTGCAGTGTGAAATATCCACAGTCAGTCAGTCATGATTTGGGCTGCAATGTCCAGTGCAGGTGGACAGTTTACCAGAATGTTATAGATGACTTCATGATTCCTTCTGCTGAGGATCTGTACAGAGATCTTCCAGCTGGACCTGGCCCCTGCCCATACCACCAGAAGCACCACAATCAGGTTTGATGCCCATGCAATCACAGTGCTTGACTGGCCAGCCAACTCGCCAGACCTAAACCCCATTGAGAATCTATGAGGGGCACCAGACCCAAAAACAAAGCAGAGCTGATAGCAAGCATCAAGGAAACCTGGGCTTCCATAAATCCGTGCAATGCCACAGGCTGATTACCTCAATGCCACGCATTGCCACAGCGTATCGAAGCAGTGATGAAGGCAAAGGGATTCCCAACCAGAAGATGAAGATTGACATTTCTGTTTTGAAATACCATATTTTGATTTGATGTGATCCTAATTTCTTAATGTGGCATCCAGATTAAAACATTCATGCTCTGCAAAAAAGGAGTAAATGGTGATTTCTTCACAGTATTCTATTTACTTTTAATTCTGTTTTAGTGGGTTTTATGAGCTGGAAGCCAAAATTGTATAAAGATAAAACATAATAATACTTGAAATCATTTATATTGTGTGCACTGAATCTATAATCTATGAAAGTTAAACTTTCTGAATGGAATTATGGAAATAAACCAACTTTTCCCTGATGTTTTGGAAAGGTGCATATACACACACACGCATGCGTTCGTGCTGCATATATATATATATATATATATATATATATATATATACTGTATATATACTGTACAGTATATATAATGTATATGGGAAGAAAACAAGTGAATATACTGCAACCCACTTGCTGGAGCCCCTCCTGGCGTAGAGTTCAAACCAGATTCTGTACAGCTGGTTTTTGAAATCTCTTTGATCCTTTGGAGATAGTTTCTTCTGCACCAAGTACTTATGGGCTATCTGTAAGCCACCAGGGAGACAGACAAACAAGCACAAAGATGCATGCATAAGCATCACTTATGAGACAAGACATAATAATCACTCATCAGACAAGACAAGATAAAATATAATATATAGTCGCTGTTGGGCAGAAACCTCCTATCTCCATATTCAGTTTTTTGTTTAGATATTTGTTTTCCTTCACAATTGAATGTCCTACCTTGCTGTGAGTAAATACCACCCAAACAGAGACAATCTATTATTACAATACTCTTAATTTCACGACCACGTTTGTTATTTCGTGTTCATTGGCTGGGAAAAAGTTATTAAAACTATACAAAGTACGTATAGGAAAACAAGACTAAAAGTCCTTATAGCCAATAGGACTACAGTCATTTTAAAATCAATCAATCAATCAATCAATCAATCAATCAATCAATCAATCAATCAATCAATCAATCAATCAATCAATCAATCAATCAATCAATCAATCACTTAATCAATCGCTCAAATCAATCAATCAAAAAGAAAATGGGAAGATTTTAAGGTCACGAGTGCACACACAAAGTACTGATATAGCCTAGTATTCAAATAAATGGTACATTAAATGAAACACACAGAGTACCTGCATAGTTGGCGTCTGAATGATGGAGTCCAGGAACTTGTGATTCTCTGCCTCCTCTTCAGGGGTTACAACCTCTGGCACGCCGGTGTCACTCACATAGTTATCCAATAGGGAGATGAAGGCTACAAATAAACAAACAAAATACATACAGAATAGGCTCCATGCACACAGTAGAATAACTCTTATTCCTACATCTGGGGCCCTCCGTACTTCCTTCACAAGTGATGAAGGCTCTGTTCCATTATGGTTAAACAGAGTCAGGCATCAAAGTGTCCGTGAGTGCATTGGGGTTGGGCTTCCAAATGGCCCCGTACGGGTGTGTAACTCTGAGAGTGTACAAATGGAAATAAAAAAGTTTGAGAACCACTGAGTACACAAATGGAACAGAGCCTTCATTAGTATCATCGGTAACACCTGTGAAGGAAGTAGGGAAAAATATATCTCTTCTGTAACAGACATCAAAAGTAACTCAATGTCAAACGATAGTCACGTATACCTGAAAACATATCTGGGGTGATATTTCTGGAACACAGTTCTTATGTTCTTATTATGCAAAGATTTGCCTATTAAGGGAAATCCAATTAATGAATAGCCCTGTGACACAGGGATAGTGGGAGACGATGCCAGGACTTTGGTATACTGTCTTGAAAAGGATGCAGCATGTATAACACGTTAATTGATAAAAGTTTGGGATAAAAGCTGATGTTATTAGTGTTTGGTGTTAGTGCTAGTATTGATATGATGAATAGGCTGACATGGATTTACGGTAGGCTATGTCAACACAGACAGCAACACAGTAATTGAGATGCTTTCCCCCCTGCAATATACTGAAATCTGCCAAAACAAAATGACAAATATATTTATAAATTATAATTATATGGCTGACTGGAGTCCCTCAGGGGGCTTTTCTGTT
Organism: Protomyctophum parallelum; assembly: GCF_964188405.1. Taxonomy (NCBI): domain Eukaryota; kingdom Metazoa; phylum Chordata; class Actinopteri; order Myctophiformes; family Myctophidae; genus Protomyctophum; species Protomyctophum parallelum. The sequence goes on along the minus strand of NC_139697.1, from coordinate 75,732,246 downwards.
ATTGTGGGGAAAGCTTTTGCAGGAAATAGTCAATCTACATTCTACAAGCTCCCAGTGCAACTAACTGCTATTTTAAGCTAAATACATGTTATTTTCTATCAATTGAACACCCCTTGAAGCCTTGAATTAATGGGGATTGTTTAGTTTTTCTCGCATTCCCCAGTGAGCATAGAAGGCTCTGGGAGGGCGGGAGAGGAGCAGTGAAACGTCCCCTCACCCCGCTGTGATTATTATGCAACATAGTGACGCCTGTCATAAGGAGATTATGGTTAGCTCTCTGCTCCATGTGGGGACATGATGATGAGAGTGATGCAATCGCACTTCATAGTGAATTGTTTGGTTGGTTGTGTGTTGATTGCACAATGTGCACTGCAACATGAATTGTAACTGCCTCACAATATTATAACATAAAAAAAAGCATATACCACTTTTAGCTCTATACCCTGACGTATACCACAAATGGGGGGGGGGGGGGGGATGCAGTTTTAGCTTTTCTTTTTGTATTTTTTTTGTAATTCTTGAACATTTTGTGTGTGTGTGTGTGTGTGTGTGTGTGTGTGTGTGTGTGTGTGGGGGGGGGGGGGTATGGGGGGTGTCCTGGAAACCAGAGAATAGTCTGGCCATGCCAGGCTATAGAGGGTGGAGGTGTAGTGTGCCATCTAGTGGTGCAATGATGTCCATAGCACCTTTAACCACTTAAATCCCAACATGTGGTGAAGGTTTTCACAGAAAATAGCAGATCGCCTGACGACTTCATGTCCTATAGAGCGTCGCAGTCCCTCCCCCTTTCAGAACAGAGTGGCCCAGGAAATGGTTCTCCATTCATTTTCACCATAGGCGATTCCTAAATTATTTATTTAAAGACGGTTACGCCGTGGACAAAGCCAACTCGGATCGTGACAAATCATGACAATGAACACAATGTTTTGGGCCAAACAAATAATTAGAAAGTAGAAAAAACGGCAGGTTACAACACTTTTTTTGTTGTTTTTCTTCTTATTAATTATTTGATCGGCCCAAAACATTGTGTTCATTGTCATGATTTGTCACGATCCGAGTTGGCTTTGTCCACGGCGTAACCGTCTTTAAATAAATAATTTAGGAATCGCCTATGGTGAAAATGAATGGAGAACCATTTCCTGGGCCACTCTGTTCTGAATTGGGAGGGACTGCGACGCTCTATAGTATCTAGGGGAAAGGAATCAGTCACTTCCCTTGTTTGACCCTTTGAAGGTGCTTATTGGTAAAATAACCGGATGTGTGTCTCAACTCAGAAGAAATTCAGAAGGATGTCAGGCTGTCAAGTGCTGTGCTGCCTTGCTGTAGTGTAGTGTTTTCTGACTGATTGAATAGTTTGTTAGACAGAAATGTAACAAAAGAGTACAGTCCCTTAGTCCAAAAGGCATAGCACCAAAAGTCCTTGCGGTCTTGTTTCCATTTAGGCCCTAGACACATCCGTGCACGACAAAAAAACAAACAAAAAAACATATTTAACACATTGCATTACTTACCTGCAAAAGTCTCCTTTTTGAAAATGTTCTCGTCCACAAATGAAAAGAGGGGGTATCCTGCTCCGTCATTGTCATCTTGGAGGGCCATCGTGTCCCCAGCTTTACCCTGCGTAACCCAAAATAAGGACATATCATCACTTTCATCACTTTGACGAGTGGCTAATGTTTGGTTGCTGGGCTCCAGTTGTACGTTTATTTACTCTGACGTATTTATTTATTTATTTATTAATGGATTTCGACGAAAATGAAAGCCTGGGTATCGAGGCTAATGGATTTCTAAATCAACCAATAGTGCTTACATGCATCTAACCTATATGGCATAGCTTAGCTTTTCAGGTTTCCACTAACAGTTTCAATACCTCTAAGTCTAAAGGGCCATAATTGAAAATACAGCAGTAAGCCTATAACAGGAGTTACAGTTATTACTTAAACTATTAAGTATTATAATTATATGATGAATGACTTAATAGCGTTTCCAGTATGACAGAGGGATATTACTTTGGTCATGCCCTAAAAAGAGGAACAGGGAGGTATTCATATACAAGTAGCCTAAATAGCTGATTTACAAGCTATACAGTTGTTTATGCCGCTACTGGGACAGTTGTAATTGTATCCTCAGAAAGGATACCAGTCCAAATGTATGAATGAGTGGTTATTGATTATTGATAAAGGATTGGAACCTGACAGAAAACACAATCTAACCATTTCATCATATCCATTTTCCATCACTAGCAGATAGCCATTCCTATGAGCTTGTAGATCTGCTATTTTCACTAGTTTGGCCCCGGGTAAACATTGAATTTCTCTTTTGGGTCCTGAGCTAAAAGGCATGGAAGCCACTGTTCTATATGGAACCCTCAGCCTAAGTGCTGTATAATATGGGAAGCTGTTTCCTCTGTCTATCCAATTCATCTGCATGTCTTTCAGCACGCGTACCTGAAGAGAGATCCTGTAGTCTTTCCCAGGCGTGAGTCTGTTTTGGTCATTGTCCCACAGCTGCTGCACGATGTTTGACAACTCTCTATCACTCTCAATCATGATATGGCTGCTTGTTGTGTCCACTACGTTGGTCCCTTGGTGGTTGAACTACTTGGTTCAGAAGCTCTCTAGGGCAAGAGAAACAGGAATAAAGTTGTTTAGGACAGTAGTTTTCAAACTTTCTGTGCCCATAAGGCCCACCAATGGGTAGGCTAAGTCGAAATCTGAAGGCACACTTGTATTCTTACCGAAAATAGCAGATCTACAAGCTCTCAATGATGTTTTGCATGTTGTGAGCTTGTAGATGAGTGGTTTTCACTATTACAACGTGAAATAGAGACATGTAGGACCACAATGGAAACAAGGCCCTAGGACTTTTTTGTGTGTCCTTTTAGCCTTAAAAGGATTGTTCACCCCAAAAAACTATCGATTACTTATCCCATGGTGACTTGAATTCATGGATATCTTTGTTGTTTTTAGTTGTTCAATATTTTGATGACCAGCAGTGGTTCCCTATGAAGACAAAGAGTCTCCTTTGTGTCTCCATAGTAGGGAACCACTGCTGTTTTCATTTCTGACTAATAAAGTAGCCTATTCAATCCATCAATATTGTAGTCTGATATTGTAAAATAAAATAAAATAAAATAAATCATACGTTTTTGTATAGTAGTACACACCGCTTGGGAACCACTAATTTAGGCCAGTGGTTTTCAAAATGTCTGCCACACTATAGTCCAATCCACGGAGGGTTGCCCTGGGCTCAGCCACTGAGGTGTCCCATTAAGCGCAGCTTGACACCTCAGTATTGATTGCCTACACCTGGCCTACAAGGCAAGGCAGATTGACCCTGTGTTGTGTTGCATAATTGTTTGCTAATCAATGTGTGCATATTCAGATTAGTAAAATTACTGTGAGTTTAGGAAGAAAACGGTGAGAAACTACATATCATCTGTTCTGCATTCATAGAGAGATTTGTTTTACCCTTAATGCTCCCGGCAATTCAAGGTGCCACTCTATTTGGAAAGTTACACACTGTACAAGCGTTCAGTTTTACTTTATTGTTTTCCAGAAAAAACAACAAACGTTGACGTTTACAACCTGCTTTAGCCAATCATGTATTCCATGTTTTCTCCACCGTGCTCACAGCAAAACATTGAAATTATGAACTGTAATGGACTAAAATAGCTCTTGAAAATAGCTTGTTGATAATGGTCATTGTCAGTGATGATGAATATTTGATGACTTACAAAAAATGGCTACTTTACTGAATATAATCCAGCCATCCAAATACCCTTGGCTCTCACAAGTGTGGAATCAATGTATTAATGAACATAATGCTGTCAACTGTGTACATATTTGTATGTTGTGGTCACCATCATCATCATCATCATCTTATAAAAAGTAGTAAAATATGCCAGGAGTATAAGGTGCTACTGCTAAGGTGAAAACGTAATTTAGAGGTGCTGTGGGTGAAAAGATTCTCTATTCTCTAGGGGTGCCCTGAGCCACAGTGATATAGCCATCGGCGTGCATGGGCCCCCAAAGTAGTCTGTGGCACATTGTGAAATAGAATGGAATGGCTTACACAGCCATGAGGACGGCCGCTCATTCATTCAGCAAACCCACCACCATCAACCGACAACGCGCCACCGCATCATGACAGTGGCACATAATGTATATACGTTCACCTGCGCCCTCCCGTCCTCTTAAACCTAATGTATACTTAGCGTAGGTGTTGCATGCATGCCGTAAATCTACAAGCTCACAACGTGTCACGAAGTGAGTTTGTAGATCTGCAATTTACTGAGCACGATAACCGGCACGCAACTAAGTCATAACTGAACCCACCCACACACACACACACACACATACTGACCTTTCAAGATCTTGTCCCTGGTTCCCTGATGGGCCTATGGAGAGTGCTGCTGGGTGTTTGGAGCTGTGGGTTTGGTATTGCGGACAGGATAGGCAGCCTGGTTTGTGGGGAGGTAGAGTGTTTGTGTGCATATAGGCAGTACCACCATATGTCAGGTAGTGGGCTGGAGTGGGGGGGACGGCACAGGAGGGTTGGGGCCTTGTTAAAGGGTTGTACCCTGTCAGCAACTCTAGCCAAAGGGATTACACCATTGTCTCTTTTGGTGGTGCATTCTCTCTATCACCTCTTTCTCTCTCACCTCTGTCCCTCGGTCTCTCTATGTCTCTCTCTCACCTCTGTCCCTCGTCTGTCTGTCTGTCTGTCTGTTTCTCACCTCTGTCCCTCTGTCTCTGTCTCTCTCTCTGTCTCTGTCTCTCTCTCTCTCTCTCTCTCTGCCAACTGTGCCAAGCGAGTGACTCCTGCATCACAGGGTAATTACAGGCTGTGTCGCACAGGTGATAGTGTGTTATGATAACTGACTGTAGTAAGGACTAGTTTTCTGAGTGCACAAGTAGACATGTGATTTAGTAGTTCACCCCAAAATTAAGAAGTAGTAGGTCGGGAGTGGCTTATTGTCGGTATCAGCCGGTAACACGCGGGAGTAACAATGCGCTTAGCCTGGGCAGCATTCCATTTCTGGTTCATGATCCGGTCGGGAGCGGATGGTAACTTTCGTCATGTTGTAGTCAAGATTTGTAGTCATCAGGTAGGAAACCACAAGGCGAAATCATAATAGTACCCAAAATACTTCCCGCGATCATAATTGTAGGGCCTACCCAATAAAATAATTGATGTAGCGTAGTTTTGCTGATTTTTTAAATATAATACAAGCAGATACTATTTAGCGTCTGTATACCTTTGTTGTCCCACTGGGAAATTTATTGGGTAGGCCCTAACATTACGTGGGGACTTATTTTGGGTACTTCTGATTGTGCCTTGTGGTTTCCTGCCAGATGACTACAAATCAACAACAACAACAACAACAACATGACGTATTTTTACTATTTTACCATCCGCTCCAACCCGGTTCACACAGCAATTTTGGAACACAGACCAGGCTTTCCTCCGAGGTGGAAAGCCTGGTGATGTGAGGTTACAATGCACTAGACCTGGGTGATGGATTGCTGAGATGGAGTGCCACATCTACCATCAGCTCCTAGTACTTCCCGCACCCAAGCCATGCAACTCATACGCCGAGTTGCCGGTGCCCGCGATTGAACCCATGCATGAACTGAAAAGGCAAGAGATCTACAGACTGAGCTACCCCTACACAAAATTAGGTATTTTCTTTCAAATACACATGGCTTCATGGGGTGTGGAATTGATAGAAAGTATTTTTATAGTATAGGCATTATAGGGTTTAAACCATCTTTCACATGATGGTTATCACATTTGGGCAAGTGGCCCTTTTTAACCCAAGGATTGTTTTTCGTGCAAAATAAATGCTTGCAATGGATTCACAATAATGAAAACCACCTAGTTCGACACGTCACATGCTACTTAAATCAGAATAAAAATGTGAGGATTTACCTATTTTCCCATACAAAACTTTAGCATTTTTTCAATATGTTCCACCACTGGGATTTCTTAGGACGATTGATGTTATTACTAACATATTTATGAAACAAAAAAAGTTGAAAGAGTTTCTGTTGCAATTTGTTAGAGGTTGACCCCTTTTTTCCATAGAATGCCTATACTATAATCAGTATAATGTATGAATACATGATCCTCAACATATCACTTGTATTGAATGTTTACAATCTGTGCAAAGCCTAATTCATTTGAACAGTTAATAGAACCACAAAAAATATTGCCAATTACAAAATCAACTCTATCCCAACTCTCTGTCGTCATAGTTTCATGTTGCATTATGTCTGTCTGTATTATGCTGTCGGTCATGCTCTACGCCAACACGTGTATGACTCAGCAGTGTGTGTGTGTGTGTGTGTGTATGTGTGAGTGTTTGTGTCCTTGCACACTCTTGTGGGAGAAAGGAGGCATTGTGACAGGTGAGCCTTCCGCTAGTAATTCAACACAGTCAGCAGACACCAGCTACTGAGTCAATAAGGTAACAAAAGTACAAAGAAAATTAAAATCTTTCAGCACTCGTCTTTCGCTTGATGTTAAATTCATATTGAGTGAGTATAGTGAGTAAAGTAAGTATAGGTCTATTGTTCCATTTAGTCTTTGTCGGGTGGAAATCTCATTATGTCTAAAACTGTTACTTTTCAGGATAACAACGAATGAATTAATTCAAATATTAAAAATAGCAAAAGTAGCAGATCTACAAGCTCAAAACTTGTCACTTCACGCTGCGTGTCTGCGTGTGGATCTGCTGCTTTTGATGCCATTGTGCGACACTGTAGTGTCAACTAAATCACAGTGGAATGTGGAGATAAGACATTTCTGCCTGACAGCAACAATTTCAAAAGCCAGTAAAATATGGAGTAAAACCTTTAGGATCTAGTGTAGCGGTTCTGGATCGGGGCCCCTCTTGAAAATCTCAAAAGCGTTGCCAATTAACGTGGAAGGTCAGATGGGTGGGCTGCAGTGCAGTTACAGAGCACTTTTATTTTATCAATTGATTGTGTTCTGACTTCGATCAATGGAACTAGTATAAGCCTACTACCTGTCGATTTGACCAGTCTGGGTCAATAGCTAAATCAACAGGAATTTTATACCAATTGGCAATGTGTTCTTGCCCTATATAAACAGGAGTCTATTGCCTCCTGCCCCCACGCCAAATCTTGGCCAAAATAAACTAGCTGATCTATTGTCTCTGTGATGCATTGAACTTGTAGATCTCCCAGAACAGGGACACTACAGGGTTCAAGTCGTTACATTGCTTAAAGCAACAGTTCTCTCCTAATAATTCTCTATTTGACCTCACCTGGATCACAACAAGCACAGTTGAAAACAGACACACAACAGAAACTAAGAATAAATAATACATTTTATAGCAATTAAAAGCATAGCCGATGGAAATGGAAGACAAAAACCAAGCAATCCTTTAGAAACAAAATCCCTTTCTATATGCCGCACAGCACATACTTTGTTTGAAAGCCTGTGTTTGTTGGTTTTAACAACCTCCAGAACACCTTTGATATAGTTCGTTCAACCAAGCCCATTAACAAGACCACCAGCCCTAACACATTTGATGTTGCTGAAGCAGAACCAAAGGCCAAAATGGCAGATCTGCCTAACATCGGATGCAGTCTGTTTTAGTGGCAGTCTCTGAAGTAGTGACAGCAACAATTTCACTGACGGTTAAACGCTAGTTTTGTAACCTAAACATTAAGACAATCAGAACAGTGTACAACCACCCTAAATCAGCTGATTGAGCAAAATGAGTTCAATTGGAGCAAACCATGATGCATCATAGACGTGCAATCCAGCAAACAAATAATAGTGCTACCAGCTACAAGGGCAACTGTGCAAGTAGCTTGAAGAAAACCCTAATTTCAATTTCAAGTGGAGTTCATTATTATTATTATTTTAATTAATAGTGAATAAAATATGTGGCAGTCTCTGAAGCTGAGCGGTTGTAGTGGCAGTTAACCCGAAAGCAACACACTAAAGAGATTCTCTGGCAGCCCGTCTCATCGAAGCATGGATTTACAGAATAACGGGCGTGGAATTGGAACGACACTTTAGATTTGAGGGATTAGAGTGGGCAGCGGTGGCCGAACGGTTTGCGGAGCGGTCTTGATACCGGAAGGTCGCCAGTTCGAATCCCCGGACCGGCACGTTAAAATTACCACCGCTGAAGTGCCCTTGAGCAAGGCATTGAACCCCTACCATGAAATGTTCTATGAGCAGGGTGTGGCTGTAAACAAGCATCTCCTTAGTCCACTTCCCTGGGTAAACAAAGAACTTTGCTTTGCTTTGCTATAAGGCTTGCCTTTCACATCTACGCCCATGCTCTGTAGTGCAAAAAAATAAAAGTACGAACAGGACTCACAGCTGGTTTCCCTGACAAACCTAAACCTTATCACTGAAAGTTATTCCTGAGTCCTGACCAACCCCACACCTGATGCTTATAGACATGCCTCAATGATTCCTGGACATTCGAAGCAAAGCCCCACACTCTGGCCCAAAGATAATACTGTACACGTCTAATTGGCTGCTGCTGCTCATTGGAGCAGTGTTGATTTTGACAGCACATTTTGATTTAGTTTTAGACACATTTTTGTCATCTGAAATTTTTGTGTTTAGTCTAGGTTTAGTCGACTAAATATAAGATTGTAGTCAACTAAATCTTTTGTCTTGATGGCGTCGTAATGGCAGATTTTACACTTGGTTGTAAGTGGAATTCCCGCCTGATTTATGTTAGACATACGATGCTTGATTAACGGAACAAAAATAAAATACCAAATGTAATACACAGATGAGATCATTCATAAAAAATGCTTAAAACAGGGAGAGAAAAAAAACATTTCCCATTAGATGAGAGAAAGTCTTTCTAGCAAAGAGTTGCGGTCAATCAAATCAGCCTCATGCAGTATCAGATTCCATGGCATTCCACACAGCGGAGGAAGACCTGCAAGCCAGCGGTCATTCATACCCAAACATCCGAGCGATTGCATTATTCATCCCGTCCTTCATCCTCCTCCTTTATGACGCCGTTTTGAACAAACTCTTGGATTGATCTCTCTTCAGTCGTTCTTCACATGCGCCGCGTCTTCTCCCAGCTTGGAACGTTCCAACCACCTCCTGTACTTGGTCCGGCTCTTCCTGCAGGCGAAGCGGCCGATGTCCACCATGAACACCCACGCCAGGGCATACATGGCCACGGCGCCCGCCTTGACGACCAGTGCGGGCCTGGGCGAGATCATCTCGCAGTAGAACAGCACGGTGCCCACGCCCACGCGCACCGTGGCGAACAGCACGATGAAGAGGAGGTCCACGGCGTCGCCCAGCAGGCTGTCGTACAGGCCCGCCTTGCGGAGGAACCAGCGTGTCTGCAGCAGCGGGTTGGTGATCTCGCTGCCGAAGATGCAGCCGCAGGTCTCGCAGCCCGACTCGCCGATGCCCAGCGCCAGCAGGATGCCCGTGATGCTGGCCACGTGGTGCGCCAGCATGACGGGGCCCTCGGAGCGGTAGTACATGCACCAGCCCATGTCGAAGAAGAAGTAGCCCAGGCAGGTGGCCAGCGCCAGGGTCTGCATGCTGGTGTTCTCCGTGCCTGCATGGGGAGGAGAACGGACATGGGTGAGCTCTCAGAGCAGATCCAGACCAGTAGTGTCGGTTGCAAGCTGAGCAGTGTGTCGCAATCCTGGTTGCTCTCCACTGGCTGCCAGTGCCTTTTAGAGTTGATTTCAAAATGTTATTGATTACTTTTAAAGCCCTGCGAGGCCTGGCTCCCAGCTGTATCTGGGATATGCTGAAACCATACAGTCCAGTACGCACCCTTAGATCCTCAGCTCTCTTGGAAGTTCCCTCGACTCTCCTATAGTCACTATGGGCAACCAGGCTTTTGCTGCCCGGGCATCCAGACTCTGGAATGATCTACCTCTGGCTTTAAGGCTATAGCTAACTCAGTGCCAACTTTCAAATCACTTTTGAAAACATATTTGTACACTAAAGCCTTTCCTTAGAATTTATCATGTTGCTAATTTTTCATGTCCATGTATATGCTTTGGTTCTATTATTGTCTTATTCTGTCTACTTTATGCATTTCATTTGACTGTTGTTGGTTATCCCTTGACACTGTAAAGCACTTTGTAAACATTGTTTTCGAAAAGCGCTTTATAAATAAAGTTTATTATTATTATTATTATTATAGTGTTATAGAAGCAGAAAACCGCAACTCCATAATTTCGTTGCTGTCCGGAAGAACCCACCATAACTCCATTTTTGATTCATTTTTATTTTTCATAAATCAATACTATTGAACAGCACAGTCTGTGTGTTACAGTAGTTAAAAATATATTGAACCCATGAAGAGTATTACAAAGCACTTGAAGATTCATCACCTGAAAAATATACATTTTGGAGTTACTGTAGGTGGTTTCTTCCAGACAGCAGAGAAATTCTAACTTTGTGTTGTTTTTATTATCGGAAATTAATGTCTTTCTTGATCACACTACAGCTCACATTTCGAGCTTGCAGATCTGATACTTTTGCCATTTTGAGTTACCGTTTTGGACATAATGAGGTTTACAGTTACACCCGGCAGAGACGATGTCACACTTTATCGCATACTAGTAGGGCTGGGCGATTTTTAAATCAATAGCATGATGAATATTTTTTGGAAACATTTTAACAACACTAAATCTGATATGGGGAACCCTGGCACAAAGTATTTAATGACAACGTTTGAGAACGACTGAAAAACTGGAAAAATACAAAAATTGTGGCACTCCATCTTTAAATATACACTTTAGTTTACTGTATGTTGTTTCGTTTACCGTTGGGTGAGGAAAACAATGTTACACATTAAGCTATAATCATCTGCGGACCAAAATAATTTGAGTAGCCTACTGACCTGCATGTGTGAATGGCAGCGGGCCGTCTATGAACACCACGTAGGCGGTCAGCAGCACTATGATGACCCCATGGGAGAGAGTGACCAGGCGACAGTTCCATTCTGGCCCCTGCTGGCTGAAGGCCAGGCACAGCAGTAGGTAGAGACACAGCCACACAGCCAGGCTGCACAGCACCTCCACACACACCATGATGACTACTGGCTGGCTGGCTGGCTGGTTAGCTGCTGGGACAAATGGACAGTAGGGTAAAGGGGAATATGTACTTGCATAATTATTATGTTTTTTACTCAACCACTTAAACTCTGTATTGTGGAGAAATCTTTTCATTGAAAATAGCACATCCACAAGCTCACAATGCAGCGTTGTTGTGACGTTGTCGATCTGCTATTTTCTGCTATTTTCTGCAATTTATGCATTTATATAATCACCTTTATCCAAGGTGCTTTACAAAGATTGGGCATTACATTCACGGACACATTCATACACCGATGGTGGCGAAAACCAGCACATCAGGAGCAATTAGGGGTTCAGTGTCTTGCTCAAGGACACTTCGACACCAACTCTGGGGGAGCCCGGGTTCGAACTGGCAACCTTGCGGTTACCATCCGGAGCCACCGCCACCGCCAACCACAACAAAAGCGAAAGCAACATGTCTATTGAGAAAGAGCTTTTGCAACATAATACAAGAAAAATAAACCTATGAAAAATACAATATGCAAAGTATAATCAATACGATTTATATTCTCAAAGAACGGCAATAGCAGCATTAAGGCCACAATTATTAAGTAACTTCTAAATTGTGATTTAATGGGGATCCAATGTAAGTTTGAGAGCCTCTGGAGAGTGGAGACCTATACCGTCAAATGGCTTAGAAATGCCAAACTTATGAAACTTCACAGGTTCTCGTGCAATGCATAAACTTCACAAGTACTACAGACAGTGGTGTAAAAAGTTCAACATTTTTACTTAAGTAAAAGTATCAATACTACAATGTAGAAATACTTTGTTACAAGTAAAAGTCAGGCAATCAACATTTACTTGACAACAAAGTATTGGTAGCAAAATGTACTTAATGTGTAACATTGCGACACATTGTGAGCTTGAAGATCGGCTATTTTCAAATGGCCAAACCATAAGGTAACTATGTAATAATAATCCAAATCTACAAACTAGGCCTAAGCCTAACTAGTAACTAAAGTTTTCAAATAAATGTAGTGGAGTAAAAGTACAATATTTGCCTCTGAGATGTAGCCTATAGTGGAAATTGGAAATACTCAACTAAGGTACAAATACAGTACCTCAAAATTGTACTTAAGTACATTATTTACCTGTAAGTCAATGTACACCACTGACTACAGATCATAATGAAACTTCACTGGTGTGTTGTTCACATGAAGTTTAAAGATGGACGTGGTACAATTAAGCAAGGGTATGCATGGCCAGATATACATTATTTCTTTCTCTGTCTCCACCTTTCTTGAAACTGCAATAATAATAAACTAGAGTTTACTAGCTGATACCACCCATTTGAATTAGCATCATTGCTACAAACAAGCTTGCAGTGGACATTTCTCAGTAGCACTGATTAAAAATAGTTTGACTAAATTACAGTAGTAGTTCTCAAAAGCTTTGTACACTGACTTATGGGGGTCCATATAATGAAAAGGTTTGAGAACCACTGGACGTGTACCTCCCCAGGAGACTGCACAGCAGTATACAGTATGTGAAGTGTGCCCATGCAGTAGCTTACCTCAACCGTCTCTCTTGGTTGTGGTCTTTATCTGGGAGACCCTTGAGAGCTGACTCCAAGGAAATGAACGCAGTCTTCTTCCGCCTCCATGCCGTATACTTCAGAGTTCAGACCCTTCCATAGATGTCTCCTTTAGTTTTCTACATGATTTGAAGCACATGCACAGTGGACCTGCCAGTGTGTCAGTGAAGGCCGTATCCACACCACTAAAATCAATTAGTAGATTCTTCCCCTTCATCTCAATGGATCCTCTTAAAGGATTATGGTTTTAGAGCAGGATAGTGAGACCTGTAGAAGACTCCCTCTCCCTCTACTGTTGGGTTTTAACTGGTACTCAAGCTAATATAAAGCCTTTATGCCGACCCATGTGGCCCATAGGGCAGCCTGGGCAGGAGCCTACCGGTATCTCCTGTTTCTGTAGCATGAGGTAACTTGATGTACCTGACCTGTACAAGTGTAAGTGTGTCAATGTTGTCAGTTACTGGAAAGTCTGAGGTTAAGAAATTCCACAGAAAGTAGTGGAAGTAGTGGTAGTTCATCTCAAGAAGGGCCTGATTGAGTCATCATTATTAGGAAATGTGCCTCATGTCATCATGCGTCTTCTCTATCGCTCAGTACTGTAGGCTATATCAGTTAACTTGAGTTTAATGGAAGGCTGGATAAAGTAAGAGAATGGAATAAGGGTAACCGTGGCATAGTAGTTCTAAAAAAAAAAAAAAGGAATACACAAAAATACAAAATATCTTTCGGCTCGGGACCACTCATATATTTCAGTTAAATAATGCCTGGGATTGATATAATTTGTTGCACATAGTATCGTGCAATGAATGAATTCAAGCCCTTAAAAGTCATGATTTAATTTCAATATTTTTATTAGCTATTCATTCAAACTAGAGCGGTGCCCGTCGGGCACTGGCCTACTTGGAACGATGCAAGTTGGACATGCATGCCCCACCCAGTTATTATGTATGTGTCCCTTTTATGCCCATATATGGAGTTCTTTGTCAGGCATGCCCAAATATGGAGTCTATGCAGATGTCAGAACATATTTGTGATGTCAGATCGGCTTAGCTCCATATATGGAGCCTGGGCTGGGAGGGCCCTGTCCAGAACCCACAGCCTTTTGTGGCGGTTCTGGACAACCATGGGGACAACCGACTGACTCAACATTGGACACTGCACTCCCTGTGGTGGTGTGTCGAATTTGAAGTTGGTGGGGCGAACGGTTCCAGAGTTATGTGGATTACACAGTACACACAGAGACTTGGTGCATTTATAGTTAGATATTTTCTTACATTTGAGGGACTTTTTTTCAGCCAGGGAATCGAACTCTGACACTCCCAATATCAGGGTGGACACTCTTAACGACAAGGCCACTGAGCTGGATCTCAAACTATGGATAACTCAAAGTGTACAAATGCGGGTCCATTTGGTTCCATAAGTGCACTCTCAGAGTTACAGACCTGTGAAGGGCAATTTATGCTTGGAGCGAACAGACAGGAAGGAAGGAACCCTGATGGTCACTGGACCCTTTGAGAACCACTGTTTTAATTCATCCTGGTGACAGATTGCTGTCACCTCCATGCCTTGTGAGATTAGATTTAATTAAATTTATAGATTTTAGTCTATTTTAACCACTTTCAGTTCAGTTTAGTCAGAAATAAGCTCTATAGCTATAGCCTCGGAGACCATAGGCGTTTTGTTATAAAGCTCACAACACATATAGCAATGTGTGAGAATGTAGATCAGCTATTTTCAGTATTCATGCGATCAAGTATAGGGCTACAGTGGTCAATTAGAAGAAAGATTTTCAGTAAAATACAGAGACTGAGGGGTGTACAGTATGTAATCAAAGAGAGAAATAGCAACATTGGACTTGGACCTTTATCTCAAATACTTTTTGTGTTTTTGCTCTGCCTATTCTTGATAGCACTGCAGTGTATAGATTTACCATACTTTTAGGAAAATACATTTTAAATGTACATTTTAAATGGTAATAGCAGGCAGCACACGTTGGCCATCTAATATAAACATTTGCATGGCTGGAATAGCACTTAAGGTTCCAGTTTTTCCTGCCGGCTTAGGATCAAAGTAAACACTGCCAGAGGCATTAATGTATGCATTCAAACTAATTTACATGTAGCCCTCCAAGCTCAAAATGTCCCTGGGTCAACGCTGGTCTTTGGGAGGTGCTGGAAATGTGTTTGTTAGTCCTCTCCCTCAACCCTAAAATCTTTGAGGAAATGGATTACAGACCCAGACAGGGTTGAGGTTGTATACAAGCTGCCCCAGCATGTCCTGCTACCATCTAGGATACAGGACTGTATGTGGTGGTTTGCTCCCAAAGTTTGGTGAAAATGTCCCTCTACTGGCAACGCGATATACATTTATAATATAATGTAATGTTTCTCCAAGGATTATTACAGTTAGCTAAAATGAATGAAATAACTACAACTAAAAAATAAATAAAATGAAAACTTATGAAAAACTATAATAACTTTGTTTTTTTTCCTGCCACGGGAAGTTAATCACCTTGTCTGTCTGCAGTATTAACCCAGATTAGCACTAATCTACTACAAGGGTATGGCACACCTCCCAGCTGTTGCCCTGGGATTGATAACAGTATGTATGGAATGTACGTTTAATGCCTTCATAGGCTATAACATGATCATAATCAAAATAAAAAAGAGAGCACTTAAGTTCTACAACCACCTAAAAGAAAGTGACCTAGATGCACTCCATAACAAGGCACTCACACACAGTGAAACTCTAGAGAGATGCCCCCTCAGCCAGCTGGCCCTGGAACTCCGGGCACAAACACAAACAGAGCCACGAGATAGAAAACCCATTGGACTAAACCAAATTATAAAACAGCAAAAGGAAAACTATCTGACACACTGGAAAGTGGCAACACAAAAGCAGAGTAAACTAGAATGCTATCTGGCCCTAAACAGAGAATACACAGTGGCAGAATACCTGAGCACTGTGACCGACCCAAAACAAAGAAAAATCTTAACTAGGTACAGACTCAGTGAGCACAGTCTCGCGATCGAGAAAGGCCGTCATAGGCAGACCTGTATCCCGAGAGAAGACAGACTATGCACCCACTGCACACTAAATGAAGTGGAAACCGAGCTACACTTCCTAACCATCTGTCCATTGTACCAAGACATCAGAGACACATACTTCCCACAGATTACAACCACACACGGAGATTTTGAAAACATGACCAATGACAAAAAACTCCCATATCTGCTGGGCGAAGTACAACAATGTGCAAACACAGCAGCAAGATTTGTGAGTTGCTGTGATAGGAGAAGGATATCAAATGGAACACAACCACCGTAAAGACTAATCATTGTGTATATGCCTGCACTATACCTGCATCGAGTGATCTTGAACATAGAAGTTGATCTATTGAAGAATCTGACAAAGTAAATAATTTTTGTTTTTGTTTTGATTGTATTGCTGTATTGTTGTACTGTTCTTTCTGCTTTGGCAATGTAAACGTATGTTTTCTCATGCCAATAAAGCCCTTTGAATTGAATTGAATTGAATTGATAGGGAATGTACATATTTCCTTCATAGGCCAACATCATAGGGAGTGCTTCTCAAACTACAACAATGCGAAGCATTGCAAATTATTATTACTTTTTTGGTTATATATTTATCAGGCCCGGAGCACCCATATATATGAAAAAAAAATAGATGCCTCATTGGCCGCTGCAGATCGTTGCAGCCATGTGTGTCGAAGGAGGGGCGGAACAATTTACACTGGGGCTGGAAGTGTGGAATGCACGCTACGTCACGCTGCCACGCAAGTGACTACTGGCCAATCACAGCGCAACTTTCCGGAACTTATCAGACCCGAACATGCGCTCTGTGACGCACGCTCATGCTTCCGCTGTGCTTCACAAGGGAATCTCTGTTCTCTTGAGAACATACGTCCTGGGCCCTGAGCCGGAAGAGGAGAACATACGTCCTGGGCCCAGAGCCGGAAGAGGAGAACATACGTCCCAGGTCCAGAATCGGAAGAGGAGAACATACGTCCCAGGTCCAGAACCGGAAGAGGAGAACATACGTCCTGGGCCCAGAACCGGAAGAGGAGAACATACGTCCTGGGCCCAGAACCGGAAGAGGAGAACATACATCCTGGGCCCAGAGCCGGTAGAGGAGAACATACGTCCTGGGCCCAGAACCGGAAGAGGAGAACATACGTCCTGGGCCCAGAGCCGGAAGAGGAGAACATACGTCCTGGGCCCAGAGCCGGAAGAGGAGAACATACGTCCTGGGCCCAGAGCCGGAAGAGGAGAACATACGTCCCAGGTTCAGAGCCGGAAGAGGAGAACATACGTCCCGGGCCCAGAACCGGAAGAGAACATACGTCCCAGGTCCAGAACCGGAAGAGGAGAACATACGTCCTGGGCCCAGAACCGGAAGAGGAGAACATACGTCCCAGGTCCAGAACCGGAAGAGGAGAACATACGTCCTGGGCCCAGAACCGGAAGAGGAGAACATACGTCCCAGGTCCAGAACCGGAAGAGGAGAACATACGTCCCAGGTCCAGAACCGGAAGAGGAGAACATACGTCCCAGGTCCAGAACCGGAAGAGGAGAACATACGTCCCAGGTCCAGAACCGGAAGAGGAGAACATATGTCCTGGGCCCAGAACCGGAAGAGGAGAACATACGTCCCGGGCCCAGAAGAGGCTTTATATGTCTATGGGAGCGTTTGTGCTTGAAATGTACTGTAATTCTGCAAACTGTTAATACATATTTCAATTAATCAATCAAAACCATTTTGATCAAATCAGAGATAAATCATACAAGATACAGGATAAACGTAACCTCCCCCCCCCCCCAAAAAAAAGAAAAGTAATATTGGAAGTGATGAAATCATGAAACTAAATAAGACAAACATTTTGTAAATTGAGCACAAGCTCTTAAATGATCTTTGTGAGGTTCTCACTCTTGATTGGAACCCACCTGAAAACGTATTTTGTTTCTAAAGAGCTCAAGAGAAGGGGAGACTCCTGTTACTGAACTACTCTATAGTTTGATTACAATAATTCCATAACATAAGAATATACAGCAGCACAAACTTCTCCTTTTAACCAAAAAAAATACCACTTCTCTGGGAGGTTTAAGAAGTCACTGTAGCCACTACCACTTTGAGAAAAAACAAAACAATCAACAGAATCATTCATGTCAGGATTTAATGAACTGTAGAACCAAGTACAGAATATCGTCTAGTACAATCTAATCCAAACAAGCAGCAACGTAAAAGAAAGAAAACCATAGTGAAAAGAAATTAATGGTTTCTCCTCATTTTTTTCACATTTTTATATCAACTAGACCAATCTTCTTTTTTAGTAAGCGCTCTGATTCATACAGTATTTGACAACGCAAATTAATCTAACCTTACAAGTTAATTATTAAAATATGAAACCAACGGCTATGGAATTGTCCATCTGAGAGTAATAAAATAAAGATTTTGGTCATTCAAAGCACAGGACCTCAGGTGAGGATGAGAGAGGCTCTGCTTGAAGCCCGGTTTATGCTTTGTCGAGTGACGGCATCACTGACCGAAAATAGCCAAACTATGAGTTTCGGTCGGAGGAACCGCTGCACGATGGAGCATAAATTAGGCATTACTTGTGTCTGTATGCCATTCACATCGATTGGAGAGAAACACACATACAGAACACACACACACACACACACACACACACACACAGTCTTTCTCTCTCTCGCTCTCTCTCTCACACACACACTTTATCAAGAACCCCAAACCATTTGGAATGGTCTCTGTAAACTGAAGAAGCTTATCTCCCTGCAACTATCTCAAATGTATAAGGTTGGTGTCATTCCAGGTAATACATGGAACTGTCAGCAAAGAGCTTTGCAATTCCTCCCAGCGCAGCAACGGTGATCCTGGGTGGGGTGTATGGGATGGGACGAAAGCTGCATTGCAGCCTCGATCGATTCAAATGTCTAATCGATAAATCGGCAAATTCATATGGCTATTAGTCGACTAAGAATTAGGTGAGGACAAGACAAGGAGGTCTGTCAACTTTGAGAAGCCTGTATAGCTAAAGATGTCAAAGAGTCACAAAGTATAGTGACTTCTGAATATTGTCATGTGCCATGTTTTGTGTGATCTGCATCCGAGGGGCAGGGCTTGTAAGACCAAAATATGAATAGAATTAAAAAGCTACTCGTCGGCTTCAGCTTGCCATGATTTAATTCAAGCAGACGACCTCCTGTGAGCACCTATATGAACATAATAGAGCATAGTAGTGGAGGTCATTTTGTTTACCACAAAAAGGACACAGAATCAAGTGTTTTACAGCCATGACTCACAATGCAGGCTTGGTTCCAGACTTAAAATAATGAATATAAAAGTAATGAATAAAGATATGTTCTGAAATCTCTATGGACTGAATGAATGGGCTTTCTTAGCCCAAACCACACCAAAGGACCTGACCGGTTTGGGCTTTAGAGCATGGCTGGGCAATTGACCGAAAACATATCAAAACAAAGCAATTTTGAACCAATAACTAACTTAAGTTAATCAACGAATTAACTAAATCAAATAAGTCTGATTAACCACTTAAAGGGATATTTACTTTAAATCTACTTCAGAGTCTGTGCTTTTCCGATTACGTTTTTAATTTATTTTTTAATATGTTGTGGGAAAATGATAATAATAAAAATAATAATAATAATAAATACAATAATTAAAGTGAAATATCCCCCCATGTATTACTCAATGATGGCATACAAAAAATTGTGAAAAAACATATTCAGCACCACAAGATTGTAATGTCTGACAGGATGAACTTTGTCATACTGTTTCCTGACGCAGTCTTGCAATTTCCTCCTCCTCTCGCAAGAGCAGAGTGGCTGATATTTTCCCTATTTCTTTGTTTTTTTTATATATATATATATATATATATATATATATATATATATATATATAGAAAGAGAGTGATAGAAAGAGATGGATAGGCGAGAGCAGACAAGCGGATGAGAGCCAGGCAGAATCATTCCTCATTCCTCTAAATACAGCCTTGAAATCAAGCTCAGCTTATAGGTATGAGACCAAATCAGTGGTTCTCAACGGTTTGTGTACAGGGACCCCTGGGTTCTTGAAATAACAGAAATGTAAAGTTTGAGAACCACTGGACTTTAAACGGCCTCTGTGCACGTGTTTATGCCGCCCTCCGTTGGACAACTACAGTAATGCAAGTAACACAGTATGTCTCAGTGGGTTTCTGGGTGGTGTGTGAAGGCGGAGTTATACTTTGTTGCATGCAGGTGTCGCACACTAAACTGCCAAAATACAAGCTCGCAATGCATGGCATTGTGTTGATCGGTGCGCGACTAGGCCTGTCTAATCGCAATTATTTGAGATAATCACAATTGTTTTGGATAATCTTCATAATCATTTCAATATTGGAAAATGTTTTATAAAAAAAATCTACGAGCTCTTTTTTGAGCTTGCAGAAAGGCTATTTCCACTATTCATGTTTTTTATTTTAAGCTCTATCTGCCATGTGCACCCTTTGTTTACGAAGCCTAAAAGCCAAACAAAAAAGATTTTCTATTCATAATGACAATGAATCGTCAATAAGTAAAATGTCATAACGGTGACAGCCCTATGCAGTATGCACGCACGCATTTAATTATAAATCAGCCATTACACAGAACACAACCTCTACCCTTATAGGTTCAGGATAGCTCTGGCATCACAAGGAGATCTCCTTAACCCATTTAGACCTGAGGACGATTCTACAAATGCCTTCTAAATTTTTCTGAAAAACCCATCTGTCAGTGGTTCTCAAACATTTTCATGTCAAGGACCCCCAAAAATATATGTAATTGGCCTCCGACTCCCCCAGAAGCAAAGATTTGAGTTAAAAACGTTCGCTCTGAAAGAATATATATTCAAAGATTTGCGCCACATTTTCAAGATTTTTCAGAATTTTTTAGAAATATCTACAAGCTCGTAGCTCGGTGCCGCGCTATGAGCTTGTTTTTTCAAAAGCTAAAGTATAACATAATGATTAAAACACCAAAATGGGTTCCCGTACAGAATGGGTAATAACGCTATGGGACTTTCGATCCTCTGCCCTCACACCCATGGTAGCGCAGCCGTGGCTGCAGCCTCTCGTCTTTAGTAAAAATATACTTTCGCTACTCACCAAAACAAAGACGGTGTTAAGATGTTGAAAGCCTATACTGTACTTTCCTTAGTGGGAACACTCAGAGCCCCCACTTCACGTCCAAAATACAGAAATATATTACAGAAAAGAAAATATTTCTTATGTTTTAGTTACTCTAGCAGGAGGTTCGTGCAACGGCTAGAAAAGTAACATAGCGTTAAGGAGAACTCCTAAACCTCGCCCCCCCACAAATTAAAACAGCCTGGATGTAGATGCTTTTCCATAGGTACCGTGTCACTGAGAGAGAAAACTGTGAGGTTGTCTTCAAGTGCAGCAAGTGCTTCTCTGTCTGTCTGTCTGTCTGTCTGTCACACACACACACACACACACACACACACACAGAGCTTTATTTTCCAAAGTTGCCGAAGGTTGCGAAGGCATCTTGTTTGGGTGGCACCATGGCGGCCGACGGGCCGATGGGGTGCGTCGTCAGGCCCATGGCGCCGGGCATCCCCATGCCCGCCATCCCCCCCATCACCACCGGAGCCGCCATGCCCATGTTCATGCTCATGTTCATGCCCATCACGCCTTGGTTGACGTTGACGGGGACGGTGCCCCCCGTGGCCATGGAGGCGGGCATCCCCATGGCGGGCGGTCGGATGGGCGTGACGACGGAGGGAGGGGAGCCGAGGTTCAGCCCCCCGAAGTTCTGGGCCAGCAGGTTGACGGGAGGCACGCCTGCGTGGGGGACACACAGGGAGGAGGTATCACCAGGGGTGCACATAGCGTTTTGGGGCTAGTTCTCAGGGGAGCACCAGGTATTGTTATCAGGATAGATGCCATTCTGCCAGATGGCCAACAGATGGGGTCGTTGCCCATTTTCGCATTGCAACTTTTCAGGACTAGAAAGCCTGCAGTTTTTATTAGCTTGTATTCCCCATTGATGATGTCACTGGAAGACGGTTTTTTTTTTTTTTGTGGCTTTCGCCTTTATTTAATATTTTTTTATGGCGGGACAGACAGTAGGCTGACAGGAAATGGGGGAGAGAGATGCGGGGATTACATGCAGTAAAGGCCGTCGGGATCGGGAGTCGAACTCGCGGCACACTGCCAGACTGGATTACCAGCCAAGGTGCCTGGACCGCTGAGCCATGGCCCAGGCCTGGAAGACGGTTTCTGAACTGCCAACAGGCCGAGTAGAAAAAAATTGCGCCATTTTTTCAAGATTATTAGTGAGGACCTATTATATGAAGAAAGGTTGAAAAGTGGTCCGTTACTTGGTACGCACCCTAAAACCATGCAGAATATTTGACCATTTGTTTTATATACAAAAAGGTCTATCTCCATGACCAAAATAGTATGTATCGTTGGCGCATTTAAAAGCAATTAATCCATTAAGAGAACTACATACATGTATGATGGCAGAGTGCTTATTTTAATTGACAAAAATTAGATTAACCACTCACCTAATGCTGCGGAGCGGAGGTTTAACACACTTCCAAATTGAGTACACTGCCACTGTTTAAGTCACAGGTGCATGGTTTCCATATCGTACATATCTGACACTATTTCCATCTCATGGAAGATGCTTCTGAACATGTTGCTACTGTAGTCGGACATCTTCAAAATGCTATCATCTTTAAATAATAACCTGAAATAGCCTACAAGCTATTCGTCGCGCAACATGCTTTCATAGAAGACATGCTGGCTTCTACGGAATCCAAATGACTGAAATCAGTCGTGGCGAACTTTAATCCATACATTTCTGAAAGCAAATTACATGTAGCTCACACTGCTAAACATGACATAAAAAACGAAGTAGCACGTACATTTTCCTTAACAGGATGTAGGTTATGTTTCTTTTTAAAGGTTTATATCCAATTTTCAGGTTGGGATAGCAACTATACACAAAACCCTACAAAATGTGGCAGTTCCAATTTTGTCAGCTATTCAGTATGTAATTTTGAGGGGCCCCTCCTATATTCAGCTATAGTGTAGATTTGCGTCTTACACAAACACTAAATTCCCATTGACGATGAATGGATGATGTACGATGATAAGAACGCCCCTCACTTCACTCGGGTGTTTTAAACAACACTATACTGTCAGTGTGTGCTGTGTGCACGGTTTACCTTGCTGTTGGATGATGTTATTGAGGGTAGGCGGGGTCTTGGAGGGGTTGAGGCCCGCAGACAGGAAGTCCAGGCTGATGTTGACCGAGGGGTCAGACCAGGTCGACCCCAAGGGGCCCTGACCTCCGACCTTCTGGGACTGCTGGGACATCAGACCACCGAGACTCTGAAAGCATGCCGTCATCCTGTCAGCGCTTCTCAAAACGTTTACTTTTCTAAAGGTCTATTCATTTTAGGTGAACCGAAAACTACAACATAACGTCACATCTCTCTGTTTTTACTAACCACTGTTTCGGTGTTCACCTTATCACCTAAAACTGGGGTGGGCTGTGCTATTTTGCGTTGTTGTTAGCCCTGGTCCAGTGTGTTAGCGAACTCACTAACACACTCTTTTGAATAATGTTTATTTTTCAATGTTGCAACACTTAAAATATACAAACGTTGTAGAATATGACATTTAATGGTAATATCATATATCGTATCGATATCACACTATTTGGCATGAATACAGAGGTATGTCCATTGTCCATATGGTGCAGCCACACATTGTAGAGTTAGCATAACTACAGAGACATGTCCATTGTCCATGTGGTGCAGCCGCACATTGTAGAGTTGGTGTGGTGTGTCACCTACCTGCTGCGAGCGGGACATGGGTACAGTTGCCATGACAACGGTGCCCCCCGGCGTGGCCCCGCCCAGCGAGAAAGTCATGCTCTGAGAGGCGCTCATCGTGGCGTGCTGATTGGTCAGCTGATGGCCGCCGCCGCAGCCCATCAGGTCAAAGAGCTCGGCCGAGGGTGGGACGGGGGCGGGGTTTGAGGCAGAGGCCGAAGGCGATTGGGCGCAGCCAAACAGGTCGCCGACGGGCGGCTGGGGGGGCACAGCGCTCGAAGAGGCCGGGGGATTGGCCGAGAAGGCGTTCCAGTCTCCGAATTCTCCGTTCCCATTGGTTGGCGCGGCAGCTGGAGCAGAACGATTGGTTGAATTTGAATACACTTGTCAACTATGTTTATTAGTACACACATTGTGGTGAGTTGAGCTTACTTCATGTGTTGTCCTACAGAGCAGTGGTTCTTACAGGTATACCAGAGAAAGTTCATCATGGAAATAATTATTTTAATGATAGTTTTCTGTTGCCGTTTTCCAAGCAATACATAATAGATATTAGATAGTAAAGGGAAACCTTGGATTGAGAAATCAAGGATAGGGTGTACTGATGAATAAAGCTTGACACCACATTCTACGACAGTGTCCACTCTTTTGCGCTGTGAAAATGACGGGATATGACAGAGTAGTTCACCCAATAGAGTCTCCTACGCAGTACATGGACACTCCACCGGTCATCAAATTATTGGCTTAGTTAAGAATGCGACAAAAAACTAAACTTTTCCTTGATTTCCAAGACTTCATGGGACTGGTAATTGATAGAAAAATAGAAAAACTTGAATCCACAGCAGTTGGTCGGAGCCCATCTGGTCTTCTCTGAGCTTTCTCCTTGGATGTGTTAGTCCTTTTATTCCCTTTAACGATCTTAGAATAGATTTTAGAACAACACACTAACCCTTCCCCTCTTTCCCCCCAAAACAACACTCTGCTCTCAGCTCTCTCTAGATAAAAACTAGCAGTGAGACGCATTTTAAGTTTGTAGATTCTTGCTACATGTCACATGTGTGTCATAGAATGACAAAGTAGGGCATTAATTACTAAAAAAGTTAAAACAACATCAAAGTTGCTGCTCTAGCTGTTACGTTCCATCTAGCCTCGATACCCAGGCTTTCATTTCGTCTGCGCGAAAGATGAAAGCCTGGAAAAAGCCGTGGGCTGAACCAGTCTAAAAGTGGGAGTCAACCCTTCTGGGTGGGCGTCGCTCTAAATGATGTGACGTAGCGCTGCACTAGGGGGGAGAGGAGGGGCCGGGGGTGACGGACAGATCAATGAGATCCAATCAGGGTGCGCGCATTTCTGAGGCGCGACCCGCCCCTCTAGACCAGAAATGTCTCTGCTTAGGTCAGGCTACGTTCCATCTACAGATGTTAACTTTGTGCTGTCTAGTTCAGTGTTTCCCAACCTGTGTGTCGCGGAGCTTTGGTGCTCCGTTTGATGTGTCCAAGTGCTCCGCGTAATTTGACCGAAATTAAGTTATAGTGTTACTTTCTGTCAAATCAGGCGGCACACTAACTCTCCCCCGAAAGCAATATTATAGCTACTGGGCTGCAGGCTTCTTATTGTTGCGTCGTTGTTGTCACACGTCTAACCATTAGACGTGCGATAACAACAACACGGAACAATAGACTAACGACCCTCGGCCATTGAAATGTTAATGCTTAGATGTCCCGACCCAAACACGTAAAGTAAACGTGACGTTGTTGTGATTAAGCATAATGTGCCACAAAAAATAGCTGTCCAAAATAGCTGTCCATAGATGTCCAAACATGATCGCCTCGTTCGGCCATATCTCCCTCCCTCCACAGAAGCGCAGTGATGCCTGATTTATTCTTCGTCGTACACGTGTTATGCTTGCATGCTGAAAATGGCTGATCTACAAGCTCACAACGCGTTGCGGACGCAACGCGTTGTGAGCTTGTCGGTGAGCTATTTTCAGCACATGGAAATAAGCAGGCTCTGAGAACTGAGACCCTTCACAATAAAAGCATGCAGCTTTCACAAGTTGGCCCATAATAAAGACAAGGAAAAGGATTAGGTGGCATTTCACATTGCATATGAGCAATTTTTTTAAACTGAGGCACTGTCTCTGTCCATTTCTTTCTCGTTATTTGATGAGTGCTGTCATGTGTGTTTTTAAAAGTATATTTACTTTTACGTATATATTTACTTTTACTATAATATATATATATTTAATATATATGTATATTTAATTTATATGTATATATATACATTATATATAGGTGTTCCCTGAGATGAAGGCTATGAAAAGTGTTCCCTGGGACAAAAAAGGTTGTGAAACACTGGTCTAGTTCACTGGTCCAAGTGGAGGCCACCAGGGGGCGTTGGGGGGCTCACTTGCAAAGTATGGGATGTAATTCAAATTCAACTCATATTAATGTGCCTTATTAACCAGTTTCAACCTGGCATCGCTATGTTTGGGCATGTCATAAATGTCAACATTTTGCAAATTATGTTCAAATTTCTTCACAAATTGCTCAAATACAAGCTCAAAACACATCACAGTTCAATGATACAGTAATCAAGGCTCTGTTCCTTTCTGGCCAAACAGAGTCGGGGTGCTGCTATTGTGCATGTTGTCTCACTGGAAACAATGGGTCTCAAAGTGTCCTTGAGTGGGTTCCAAATGGCCCCGTATGGGTGTGTAACTCTTAGAGTGCACAAATGGAACCAAATGGAACCCTTACATTTGTACACTCTCAGAGTCACGATTGAGTCATGATTTATTATTCTGTCCATATCGGGTCACAACTCCAACGAGGCTGACTCGGCGAAGCGAACTCCGTCTCCATTTAAAACTGTACTTAATCCGCGGCCCGGAAGTAGGAAGAGTTCTTTCCAAAATGGCTGCTTTGCATAATAATGCATATACGCTATTCAACCCCAATGGGCATTGTATCAGGGACCAGCAGAGGGGGAGGACAGCTATATGAGGGGCAAGGGAGGGAAGAGAGGGATGAGCATGGACACGAGAGAGAGAGAGAGAGAGAGAGAGAGAGAGAGAGAGAGAGAGACACACACACACACACACACACACACACAGAGAGACAGAGAGAGAGACAGAGACAGAGAGAGAGAGAGAGAGAGAGAGAGAGACACACACACACACACAGAGAGACAGAGACAGAGAGAGAGACAGAGAGAGAGAGACAGAGACAGAGAGAGAGAGAGTACCAGCAGAGGATGGGAGGCTGGCGGAGGCAGCAGGAGACGAGAAGTCAGCGAAGCCACCGATGAGGTCTGACGTGCTGCCTGTACACATGCGCGCACACGCGCGCGCACACACACACACACACACACACACACACACACACACACACACACACACACACACACACACACACCCCGCCCATATGCATCGGTTGCGATTTCCAATTACTATGATGATATATATACACTATTCTACGTATTCAGAATTCTTCACTCACCAATTACGGTACCTCTACCTTTTAGTGTGTGTGTGTGTGTGTGTGTGTGTGTGTGTGTGTGTGTGTGTGTGACTGTGTGTGTGTGTGTGTGTGTGTGTGTGTGTGTGTGCGCGCGCGTGCGTGCCTGTGGATGTTGTTAATGGGTTAACAATAGGACAGAAATCACATCCCTGCTATTTCATAAAACGTGCAGAGCCAAAGTGCTCCCGTGTTTCATTGGGAGGTCTCTTTTGAACTTGTCCAGTGCAACAGAGACTGCACAACCTCTCTAGGATACTGCATACTCATTTACTGAAATTAGACTTTCAAAGCCGAAGCAGCAGAGAGATGAAGAGCTAATTATTTTGTTGATTTCTCCTTTGTTCACAGCTCTCATTTGCGTGTATATATTAGGGATGTGCTGATGAGACATTTTTGTCTGATATCCAATATAATGAATTGCTGTTATAATAACCGATATTCCCGATGTCGATATGATCTCATTCTGTATTAAAATATATAATTCTGTCCTTTCTGAAAAATGCATGTAACAGGGTATCTGCACTGCAGGCTTAGGCAAGTCAGATTGAACTTTAATGCCTTATATTAAATATTGTGAGCTTGTAGATCTGTTCACTTTAGATCTGTTACTTTGGGCTTGTTTATCTGTAAAGACAATCGGACAGATTAATCGGGCCGATGCCGATTAATAAAAAAAAAAAAACTAGAATCAGCCAATGTGTTTGCAGATTAATCTCCCATCACTAAGTAAAAGTTCTCCCCTGTTTGGGCGGGTCTTCTTACCTGTGGTCTGATTGGACGAAGGGTCGACCATCAGTAGGTCTGCTAGACCGCTACTGGACGACTGCTTGACTGACACCTGGATAGAGAGAGGGAGGGGCAGGGTTGAGAGAGACACACACACACACACACACACACACACACACACACACACACACACACACACACACACACACACACACACACACACACACACACACACACACACACACACACAATCTTGATATTCTCCACAAGGTCAACAAGTCCCTAACTCAAACCAGGGGTCATCAATATGACCACAAAATGTGTCGAACCTACAGGTCCATTTGGTTCCATTTCTACAGACCTGTTATGGTCATTTAGGGCTCAGAGTTACAGACCTGTTATGGTCATTTAGGGCTCAGAGTTACAGACCTGTTATGGTCATTTAGGGCTCAGAGTTACAGACCTGTTATGGTCATTTAGGGTCAGAGTTACAGACCCGTTATGGTCATTTAGGGCTCAGAGTTACAGACCTGTTATGGTCATTTAGGGCTCAGAGTTACAGACCTGTTATGGTCATTTAGGGCTCAGAGTTACAGACCTGTTATGGTCATTTAGGGCTGCTCATTTTGTATGTCAAAATGTTTATTTTGACCAAAATGTTCACCACAAGCCAGCATAGTGATGACGCCTGACTCAAACACAAATAATTCTACATTTACATGCACACAGGATCTGAAGTACTGACTCACAGTCACAACCATTACATGCTTACTCTGTATATTCTGTGCAACATGCACCTTGGTTTCAGCAACAACAACAAAACGTTTTGGCTATGATTGACTTCCAAAGTTTGTGGGACCATTGGTAGCTCCTCCTTGTTCTGAGGAGTGCCCCTTTTCTAGTTATTTTCATTTATTAAACTTTTTTGGTGTTGGTTCTTAATAATGGATGGTTGTGTGTGTGTTTGTGTAACTTAACTTACACAAACACACGTGAATTTAGAGACATTGCAAAACTAGAGGAAACAACCTACGCATTGTGGTTGATCTACGTATACGAGAAACTAAGTAGAAGAATATGACAGGATACTGAAAGGGGTTACATGACAGAGCCTAGCAGGTGTGTGTGTGTGTGTGTGTGTGTGTGTGTGTCTCTCTCTCTCTGTCAGTTTCAAGAAATTGAAATCCGCGACTGGGGTTGTTTACTAGGCTAACAATTTTCATGGCAAACAAATGATCGATCTGTGTTTTGTTCATACGTATATATATATATATATATATCATACATACATATACACACACAGACAGTATAATGTATATACTGCATTATTGTCATGTCATTGGAGAAATCTTAAATTGTCAAAAATGGTAATCTACAAACTAGCGACGGGTTGTGAGCTTGTATCAGCTACTTAAAATAATTTTGCATGAAACAGGTAGTGTGACAAAGTATAAAATAATAATAATAATAAATAATTAATTTCCATTTTCCAGCCATTCAGTTGCAAAAAAAAAATAATAATAATTTGGCGACCCCCCGAGGTGTCACGACCCACGGGTTGAGAACCCCTGCCCTAGCACACCAACAAGTCCTGCTAAACCTCACCCATTAGCGTGAGAGAAACATCTGGTTTTTAGCAAGTTCCGTCAAAGATGCTTTATTAAGCCCATCCCACGCTCACACAAGAAAATGGTACACAATGGTCTCCTAAGTGGGCGCGGTTGCCTGTCCCCTCACACCCCATCTGTCCCTGGCTATGTGGATGTGGATGAACTAAAGCATTGGCTGTGCATTTCTGGTCCATAAGGTCCATAACAACGTTGCTCTTCTAGTATTTTGTCGGTTGTCAGTCTAAAAGAAAAGCAATTTTAGTGCTACGACATGTTGAGAGCTTGTAGTTCGGCTATTTCCAATGCACGACACAGCTGGGTACAAATCCGGAAATACTCCAACCCTTAACCCTAAACCTAACCTCTAAAGAATGCTCAGAAGATCTTATGACCCCATTACCCCATGGGTCATAAGATGTGTTCACGTTCACTTCTCTTTATTTCTTAAATTAACGCCCTACTTGTTCACACTACAGCGTCACACAAAAGCATCAAAAGTAGCAGGTCCACTCGACTGCAGTCGAGCAACAGTTTTGGACATAATGATGTTCCCATCTTCCCACTAAAGTTGTTCCGATACCGATACTGGTATCGGGTACTCGGGTCGATACCACCCTCAAGTACTCGTAACTGGTCCCCGATACTATATATACTGACCCGAGTACAAAAACATTTAATTGACACTAGGCTGAACGATAAATGCAACGGGAGCAAGAACGTTTTGGAATTAGATATTGTTTCAGAATCGTTTCAGGCCATTATTATAGACTAAATTGTGGTAATTGAATATTACAGTGTCATTACAAGTACAAGGCATGACAATGAAATGAAATTGGAGGAAAAAGGGGGTACAATAAGTGGTTATTAAACAAAAATAAAAAGCACTCGTATCGGGACCACTCTAGTTCCCACCCGACAGAGACCATACACTAGTTCCGTGTACCTTGTCCTCGGGGCTCCTGTCTCCAGTATAGTGCGCGGCGGCCCCCAGGTCCAGGGTCTTGCTGCCGCTGCCCCCTCCTCCTCCTCCTCCGCTGCGCTTGCGCGTGGTGGTGGTGGTGGTCTCAGTTGCCTGGGTGATCTGGATGCTCTTGGTGGTCACCGTCTCCTCCTCGTCCTTGAACTCCAGCTTGCCCAGGCGACCGTTCCTGGACACCCGGTCCTCCTCGCCGTCGCTGCTCACCGGCCGGCGACAAAACGGTAGATCGCGGTCAGGCAGGGTGCTGGTGCTGCACAGACACTTTTTGTGCACTGTTTACTAAACGGTGCACAAAAAGTGTTGCCAATCGGCTTACAGTGTAGAAAATTCTCAGATTTTGCCCCCTTTTGATGTATCATATTACATTTATATGATACATGATATCATATTTCTAAAACTGTTACTTTTCAGGATTCAAGTAAAAAAATAGCAAAAGTAGCAGATCGACAAGCTCAAAACGAGCTTTCAAGCTTGTAGATCTGCTACTTTTGATGCTTGTGTGTGAATTTATGAAAAGACACAGATAAAATATGGAGATAAGGGGCCCCATTTTCGCCAGCGCCTTATCCCTTATCCCAAAACTTCTTTGCCTTTTTACTAGAGCTGGGACTCGATTAAAAAAATTAATCTAATTAATCAGAGGCTTTGTAGTTAATTAATCTCGATTAATCGCATTTTAATCGCATATCAATATTTAACTCGAGAACAGTGAGAAACCTTTTTTTTCAAATGTTTTTGGTATCCCAGTGAATAGTGACTACGGGATTCCACTCATTTTCAACATTTTACTGTCATTAATATACCTTAGAGTTGTTGTGTGGATATAATAAGAAAGTCCCCCCCATTCTGTGTTGCCTAGAACTGGAGGTCTGAAAAAAAATCAGTAACATTATGAAGTACATCTCAGTGACATCACAAAAATGTACTTCATAATGTTACTGTTTTTTTCAGACCTTCAGTTCTATAGGCAACACATAATGGGGGGACTTTTTATTATTTCCAGTGCACACAATTCCATAGAAAAATGCGTTTTATCCCAACAGTGATATATAGGCAGGTGATATATATAGGCAGCAAGTGCCTATATAAAGTGTCTTCAGTGTGTATATGAATACTCAAATGTGCTTTACATGGCTGAGCATGAGAAAACAAATAAAAACAACTTTATTATGGGGGAAACAAAAAGGTGCGATTAATTTATCTGTAGTTAATCACGATTAATTTTTCTGTAGTTAATTAATCTCGATTAACGCGTTAAAGTCCCGGCCCTACTTTTTACTATTTCCAAAAACATTTTCTATTTCTATCGAATAGTTAGTTGTGAGAGTAGTAATAGCTAGTTGAACAATATTAAAATGTTTTTCAAAATAGTAAAAAAAAATATGTTTCTGCCCGACAGTGAGGTGTTATATGATATTAGTTGTAATCCCGATTCCTAAGGCAATTATTTCTGTTAACCCCTTTTGGTGTTAGCATTATGTTATGCTTTAGCTATTGAACAATAGCAGATCTACAAGCTCGTATGAGCTAGTAGATCTGCTATTTTTGAAAAGTCGAAGAAAGACTGACATAGAAACATAGCTTTTTCAGAAAACTGTCAGGATGTAGAAGACATTTTTAGATTTTGATCTCAGGTCAAAATGGGTTAAACGTTTTGCCACCTTCCATCATATGTGTGGGGTATTTATTTAGAGACTTGAGGGGTTTATTTCCCACTTGTTTCCCACACATTTCTAACACTGTAGACTGCATGAATGTCCTGTTTTATACTTGTTTATTCTGTGTGTATACCAGATGTGTGTGTGTGTGTGTGTGTGTGTGTGTGTGTGTGTGTGTGTGTGTGTGTGCACCTGATTCTGTCAGGGGAGTCATCTCTCTCCTTCTTCCTGAACTTGTTGATGGTGTCATCGATGGTGCTGCCTATCTTGTCACTGATCTCTCCCAGCTTCTCGCTGAAGGGGAACGCCCCTCTGCTCTTGTCCCAGTCCTCGTCCCACTTGGTACGGTCCAACTCACTACGCTCTCCAGCTGGCACACACACACACACACACACACACACACACACACACACACACACACACACACACACACACACACACACACACACACACACACACACACACACACACACACACACACACACACACACACACACACACACACACACACACACACGATGGTTGGCATTGCGTATCTCAATTTCCGTATGTGAAAGCACACCTTCAATTAACATTTTCAATTGGTTGACGCATAGACCTTATATACTGGCTATTTTTGGTATAAATCTTAATCCAAGATTGGCACTGCAGCTTAACTGATCTTGTTAATGATTCATCAAGACAAATAAACAATCACACAAATGTAAAGCCATTTGCATATTCTTATGAGAGCACACACACACGCACGCACGCACACACTAGTGCCATGCACTATACGTTTAAAGTCACAATTTTAAATGACATTTAAATGGCAAAGCTACTACTTAAAGAAGTAGTTCAACCAAAAAACGAAAAATGTTCTATCAATTGCACACCGTATGAAGCCTTGAATTCAAGTTTTTATTTTTTATTTTGCATTCCTAAACCAATAATCTGATGACCGGCGGAGTCGAAGACTTAAGTCACTCTGCAAAACATATCCGTCATAATCATGTCATAATTGTGAAGTTGTGTCATGACTCATGACACAACTTCAGCCAGTTTCACGCACTTTCTCCATTTACAACAAATTTAAACTATAAAGTGCTCATCCCCGGACCACGGATATTACCATTCTGCTCGGGTGGGTATACAGTAAGTACCCGTATCTTCTGTAGTGTTCAATAAAAAGCATTTTAATCCCATCGATGGCCATTTTCTCAGTTTTATCGCCTTATGCTTTTAACTACGCGCCCCTATCGGCTGGGAGAGGCAATGCACTCTGATACATGAGAAAATGGCCACAGGATTAAAATATTTTTTATTGAACAATACAATAAGGAAGATACTGGAACTTATACTCGCTCGAGCGGAATTGTAACATTCGTGGCCCTGGGGTGAGCACGTTATATTTGATATACAATGTAGACATATGTAGACATTAACGTTGTAGATGGAGAAATTGCAGTTTGAAGTTCCGCCATGACGCTTGTGATAGACGAGCACCATTGTGAACCATTGGCTAACACACACACACACACACACACACACACACACACACACACACACACACACACACACACACACACACACACACACACACACACACACACACACACACACACACACACACACACACACACACACACACACAGCCCCCCTCAAGGATCACCAAAAAGCCAAAGCTTCCATTCCATACCTGCCGACGTCAGCTCAGGACCGGGGTCCACTGGGGAAGCTACAGTAGGCATTAGATAACAAAAACATAATTTCTCTAAAACACTTTTTCTTTCTCGTATGTTGCTATACAGTATCAGTGGTGCTAAAACCTTTTTATGTCAAGGACCCCCAAAATTATATGTATTTGAGCACCGAACACCATCTCAAAATATTTCCAGGGAACCCCAGAAGCAACAATTTGAGTTAAAGATGTTTGCTTTAAAAATTTATATATAGCTGTTCTAGTGCTGTTCTAAAGCATGTATTTTTTTCTTTTTAAACCTTTAATTGTTGCCTATTATGTTTGTAGCTGAAATGTGAAATGATCCTGGTTCCAACGGGTTAAGGAGGTGCTCACAGTTCTTGAAGCTGCCATTTCCTCCTCCTCCCTCCATGCTGTCCGAGGACACTCCGATGTATTTGTCTTTGTTCTTCTTGGCTTTCTTCCTCTCTTCTCTCAGTCTGTCGTCGTCCTGAGCAAACTCCACCATCTCCTTCACCTTCTGACGCACGTTGATGCCCTGGTCCTTACCACTCTCGTCTGCATAATAGTAGGTGCACGCACACACGCACGCACACGTTTGTATTACAGTGAGGTGAATAAAGTCCATCCAAGGCCAAAACAAACTTATTAACTTATTTGTATTGACTGTCCACATCGAACGGTGAATTATCAGCAGTCAAAGGACTTTTATTACAGATGATTAAAGTACAGTGCCCTTTGTCCTTTTGATAATTATGCTTTTATATTGTTTATGCAGTACTGTCAGTAAGACGCCTGAGGGCGAGAAGCGACCTCGCCCTAAAAGGGCAAGGTCGCGTGCACTATATGCCATATATGGAGCGTGTCTTGAGTGTACATGGGTGTGATGAGGTCAGATCAACATATGGAATGTCAGAACAGGTCAGCTCCATATATGGAGATCTATGGGTGGCAGCGGGGGCAGTGTCTTGAATGTACAGGGTTTGATGAGGGCCCAGGTAGGGCCGGGCCTACATTTTTGGGCCGGTTGAGAACTCTAGTTCTAGTTCGCGACTGCACAAATAACTTTGGGGCAGGCTTGTCTAGAGTTTAAATGGACAGGTATCAGTCAAAAGGGAGACATCGAAGAGGAAGGGTGGATGGGGAAGGATCAACATATGGAATGTCAGAACACACACTGACGGGAAATGCTAGGTTCCTCTGTCCGACAGCAACACAGTTCCCTAAAAGATGATCGTCCGTGCCAACTTCGTTCCATTGACCGCTGATATTCAGTTTGACGTAGGACAGTTAATAAAATGAACAATTACTTCATTACAGTATTCCATAATATGTTTGTTTTGGCCATATATATATACTAGAATTTCGCGGCCGCTTAGCGGCCGCTCATCCCAGAGTTACGTTGCCGCGCACTATGGGAAGAAGGAAATTGCGGGAGTTGACTCCACATGTAGTAACGGATGGGTTATTAGTTATTATTATGTGTCCTTATTAGTGTAGTGTAGTGTAGTCAACATGTTATGGCTCATACACACTGCCCGGTATTTCCTCCGATTATGCTGTCGGGGAGCATTTTTGGCACTGGTAGATCAGGATCTACCAGTATAGATCACAAAGGCTTTGCAGGTAGACCACATGACATGGCCCTAAAAATATATATAATTTTAATATAAAAAAGATTTTTGCATCTGCCGCTTGAGATGACCCGAGATGACTTGATTGATTTGACATCAAAAAGGGCCTGTCAGCTCAAACACACAATGCAATACTTGTTGTTGTGTACAATCATCAGTAGCAAAGTCAAATACCAAAAATAAAAACCCTACCATTTCCATTTCCCCCCCTCTATTTCCCATTCCATGTGCGTTTGTCTTATAGTTGCTCTGGCCTCTGTACTACTGCCACCTACCGTCCATTTATTGTATTACACAGTGGGTGAAAGAAACACCCCTTAAGACTAAACCCCACCCATCAGAGGTGTGGCGTCCAGAGGTACCTTTGACATGACATTTTGTGTGTGTGTGTGTGTGTGTGTGTGTGTGTGTGTGTGTGTGTGTGTGTGTGTGTGTGTGTGTGTGTGTGTGTGTGTGTGTGTGTGTGTGTGTGTGTGTGTTTCGATGTGCAGGGCGTAGCTGAAAATGAGCACCTGTGCTCAGCTACTTCCCTGGGTAAAAAAATGAAAGGTACCTTTCAAAACCTATAGAAGTCAGCCTGGTACAGACGAACGGGACACCACTGTATGTAGCCTATGAAAGGCTCCTCAATTACATTTTGTAACTATTTTCAGCAATGGGATGATAGTTTTATTTGGTGGGTATATGAGCTGGTCGTTTTGAAAGTAGCTCTGAAGTAAAAAAAAGTGTGGGCAGCCCTGGTATAGATGATTATATATATATATATATATATATATATATATATATATATATATATTCATTCCGTGGGTAAATCCCTGTAGGCTACCCACATATTGGTAGCCTATATTAGCCCAATATTGGCGTTACGCATTTCACTTGAATAATGTTGTGTGCGCACGTGCGCGTGCGGAGAAAGACAGTTATTTAATGAAACTCAAGATTATAACGTCCTGTCTCGCTGCCGCCGTGTATAGCCTGCACGGCTATTCCTGTGTGTGTGTGTGTGTGTGCGTGCGTGGCGAAAGAGAGATAGATCGTGGCTTCCAGCCGTGCGCGTGTGTGTGCGCAATCAAAAGTACTCGGCAGTATGGCTGGCAGGCGAAATGGCGAATTCGAACAGTGTAATTGTAATAGTTTGGCACAAACCAACTACTGTCAAAGAACAATGTTGATGTAACTAAGAGATTCGCTGAGTGAGCGATATTTTACATACAGAGATTTAGAAGGAATAAGCAAAATCGTGAGGCGAAAATTCCTCTCCTTCCTTGTTTTTCCTCCTGCGGACAGGACTGTCAGGGAGACTCGGAGATCAGAGCAGCACAGGCTGAGAGCTAGTAGCCAATTAAAAGACGGAGTAGTAGTTGCCAGGTTCGCGAATTGTAAGCGAGTCGTAGTGTGTGTTGAATGGCATTTGAATGGCATTTGTGGGCTTGTGAATAAATTTTCTCACATGTAATTTGTGCTCACTTGCATAGACATGGCGAATTTAGCGTGGTGAAAGGGCAACAGTGTTCCGGGGGTGTGGGTGCTTGGGTCGATAATGTTTGTAGTAAACAAATGCATTGCCGCCGTCAGTGTGGACGGGAGGCATCTTTGGTGGCAGTGCAATGAGCATTTTTTGGAGGGTGGTGTCGAGTGTTGGCGATGGGCGCGATAGGAGGAGATAGCGTTGCAACACTGCGAAGGCTAACGGTGTGACGTCACTGCCCGTGTGAGTGTGTGTGAGTGTAGTGTGATGGTGTTGTGGGTGTTGCAATAGCGACGTAGCTGTTGTGGCTTTGGGTTTCTTGCCATGTGTTGGGTACAACTTCTCACTTGTTAGAATAGATATACTCCATAACCTATTGCCACAGACATACAAAATGAGTAGCCCTAAATGGCCATGACAGAGTGTAGAAATGGAACCAAATGGACCCGTAGGTCATATTGATGACCCCTGGTTTGAGTTGGGGACTTGTTGACCTTGTGGAGAATATCAAGATAATCTCTCTATCTGTCCGTGTGTGTGTCCGTGTGTGTGTGTGTGTGTGTGTGTGTGTGTGTGTGTGTGTGTGTGTGTGTGTGTGTGTGTGCGTGCGTTGCTTGCGTGCGTTGTACATTGTTTTGTTGATTAAAAAAAAATGCTTATAAAATATGTTTGTATAATCTTTTAATCTGTTTCTGTTTAATCTGATGTCTTTAAACCACTTTAATAGACCAGTGAACTGCATGTTTGTTTGAAATGTATCCTACTACGATTTATTATTGTACTATTATTATTATCACCAGCTTCATAGTTATCATTATTATCATCATTATTAATTAGTTTATATTATTATCATCATCATCATCAATATGTTTCGGTTAATTATATACATTTTAACTTAAAAGTTGCATACTTGACATGCTCAGTAGAAGGGCTTATGACCAGTCTTACCGATATAGTGGTAGTTCTCTAGAGATCGGAGGTCATAGATGTGTTCTCTAGCGCTGGTCACCACCCGCTCTGAGCCGTTCCTGATCAGATAGGCCAAGAGGAGGAGAGCCTGGATACACAGACAGAGAGAGAGATTGTAAAACATGCTCTACTTGTAAGTTGACTAATTCAGATTGAGCATTAACCCATTTAGGACTGAGGTTGAATGTTGCTATATACTGTAGATAGCACCCTAAAAGGGGTTCCCGTCCTGAATGGGATAATGTACCGGTAACTCTTTAGGGTGTAAAATGGTTAAAACCAAATGTAAAAACACATGGTTTCATTTCACTCTCTCAAGAGTTACCAACTCCATCATCATCAAGGACCACTGGTGTTCCCCTGGTTGAGAACCGCGGTTGTATAGAGAACCAGGGCGTACGATGGTGTTGCTTGCTGAAAAGAGCCGATACAAAAGCTATCCTAGACCAGCTCTGTCTCTGCAGGCAGGCGACACCATCCTGGTGTGAGGGAGAGTATAGGACTGTTAGGACATGGAGCTCCTGCATACCTTGTACACCCGTCTCCAGTTCTTCTTGTTGTCTTTCAGCATCCTGGTCCACAGCATGTTCATCACTTCTGGGAACTGCTCATACATGAAGGTAGACCTACACACACATGCACGCACGGACACACAAACACACGCACACAACCAAAGAACGTCATCTTGTATCAAATATCAATATAATTTCATGATGAGAACCTTTTATTTTGCACAACCTGCTAAGATGGACAGGTGCATCGGAGTAATGAACGGGAAGAGTCCTGTGAACTAAAGAATATATATATAGCTAAATGCAGATACAGCGGTTGTGGTTGCTCAGACCTTCAAGCGTATCTTTGATAACAACCTTGCAATTTAAAACATGTAAAAACGAATTGTGTGTAAGCTCACACCGGACTCACTTGGCTAACCCTCTGGTGTGTGTGTGTGTGTGTGTGTGTGTGTGTGTGTCTTACTTGGCTATTTCTCCCATCAGCTGTCCCGACGGCCCCCAGGGGTCATCATTGGTGGCCTCTCTAACCTTGGACTCAATCTCAGAGTAGTTCATCACCACATTAGTGCTGGACACACACACACACACACACACACACACACACACACACACACACACACACACACACACACACACACACACACACACACACACACACACACACACACACAAAAGAAAGTTGTCACAATTTTTAAATTACATTTAAATAATAATAATAATAATAATAAAACTTTATTTGTATAGCACCTTTCATGACATCAAATGCAGCTCAAAGTGCTTTACAGAACAATGGAGAATAAAAGAAAAGCAAGGCAACGACATTAAAAAACAAGCAGTAATGCAATACAGTGAGGACATGAATAACAAAAAATATAAGATCACTTAAAAGCAATGTTGTAGAAGTGGGTCTTGAGCTGAGCTTTAAAAATGTCTACAGAGGCTGCCTGACGAAGGTGCCTGGCAAAGCTACTATACTTTCTATCAATTACACATCCCATGAAGCCTTGAATTCATG
The DNA here is from genome assembly GCF_964188405.1 of Protomyctophum parallelum. Taxonomy (NCBI): domain Eukaryota; kingdom Metazoa; phylum Chordata; class Actinopteri; order Myctophiformes; family Myctophidae; genus Protomyctophum; species Protomyctophum parallelum. Next base: position 75,692,917 of record NC_139697.1, on the reverse strand, counting down.
TTTTTCTTTATTTTTTTGCATTCCTAAGCCATTAATTTGATGACCGGCGGAGTCGAAGACTCAAAAGAGTCTCCATTGAGTCAGTCTGCAAACTACCCCTTTAAGCTAGAGTTGCACTGATTGTAGTAATACTGTAATACAGCAGCAGTGATGGTCGATTTTATATAGCACTTTTATCCAAAGCGCTTTACATAGATTGTGACCTGCACACTCACCCATTCACACACATTCACGCACCGATAGCAGAGGAAACCATGAGAGGCACCAACCTGCACATCGGGAGCAATTAGGGGCTCAGAGTCTTGCTCAAGGACACTTCGACACCATCTGGGGGAGCCCGGGATAAAACTGGGAACCGAAACCGGTCACTCTACCGGCCACTGCGACTCTGCCCCTGAGCCACTGTGACTCTGCCCCTGAGCCACTGCGACTCTGCCCCTGAGCCACTGCGACTCTGCCCCTGAGCCACTGTGACTCTGCCCCTGAGCCACTGCGACTCTGCCCCTGAGCCACTGCGACTCTGCCCCTGAGCCACTGCGACTCTGCCCCTGAGCCACTGTGACTCTGCCCCTGAGCCACTGTGACTCTGCCCCTGAGCCACTGTGACTCTGCCCCTGAGCCACTGTGACTCTGCCCCTGAGCCACTGTGACTCTGCCCCTGAGCCACTGTGACTCTGCCCCTGCCCCTGAGCCACTGTGACTCTGCCCCTGAGCCACTGTGACTCTGCCCCTGCCCCTGAGCCACTGTGACTCTGCCCCTGAGCCACTGTGACTCTGCCCCTGCCCCTGAGCCACTGTGACTCTGCCCCTGAGCCACTGTGACTCTGACCCTGAGCCACTGTGACTCTGCCCCTGAGCCACTGTGACTCTGACCCTGAGCCACTGTGACTCTGACCCTGAGCCACTGTGACTCTGCCCCTGAGCCACTGTGACTCTGCCCCTGCCCCTGAGCCACTGTGACTCTGCCCCTGCCCCTGAGCCACTGTGACTCTGACCCTGAGCCACTGCCGCCCCATAGTAGTAATAACAAATGGTACATAAATGGTGAATGGTGAATTTACAGTAGTCTCATCATGTATCCATTTCAGACAATCAGAGATCTCCACCTACTGACAGTATGTCTGGTGACATCCACGTAAATTAGCTCAACGAATCGCCTCACCGGGTGGACAATTTATATTATATTATATTATTATATTATAATATATCTGCATCGTAGAACCAATGTAAAGACTTTTGAGTCGGTCTTTCATAATGAATGGGATGGTAACAGGAGTGGTTTTCAAAGCAGTGGGCATTAGGTTTATTACTGCTGCTTTCCTCCTTAAAGGAGAATTCCATACTAAAAGGCTTTCTTACCTTTCTTTGTAGTTGTTACGTCCCCATCAAAGAGGTCCAGGTGTTATTTTGTGCAAAAGCTCCTTATTGGCTATTTCCCCTACCATAAGCCCTAAATGAATTGCATTGAATTGAATGGGATGTATGGGGTGTTGTGCTAATTCGCTCATTTCCATCACTCAAAATTATAATTTTTTTGTATATATCCTCTCTTCATAATGTAAATAATAACCCAAGCGGCACAGTTTACTACTTATTTCGATGGAAATAAGTGAATTAGCACAACACCCCATACATCCCATTCAATGCAATGCAATTCATTTAGGGCTTATGGTAGGGGAAATAGCCAATAAGGAGCTTTTGCACAAAATAACACCTGGACCTCTTTGATGGGGACGTAACAACTACAAAGAAAGGTAAGAAAGCCTTTTAGTATGGAATTCTCCTTTAAGTCCAACAGTCCCCAGACGCATCAGCAGGCAGAGATCACTGACCGTCTGGCTACACGAGACTATAGGAGCAGCACCACGCAATTACATTAGATTGATCATTCATGTCAGTTGATGATTGATGTTCCCGCCTCCCAGTTCCCGGTCAGTAAGTCATGTTGGTGTGTTACGGCCGGGGCAGTGTCCCCCCCTGTGCCCCCTTCACACTCTACTGCTCACATAAGTAGGGTCATAACATAACCATGGTCATCATATTCTCTTTTTTTTTTTTTAAGATATTTTTTTGCGGCTTACGCCTTTTATTGATTTTTTAAGGGACAGATAGTAGGCTGACAGGAAACGGGAGAGAGATGGGGGGATGACATGCGGTAAAGGCCGTGTCGGGTTCGGGAGTCGAACCCGCGGCACACCGCGACTGGATCACCAGTCCGGTGCCCAGACCGTTACGCTACGGCTTGGGCCGGTCATCATATTCTCAACAACAACAAAGAAAGAGAGGAGGGGGGGGGGGGGGGGGGCATGTACATGTACTGTACTGTATGTCATGTACTGTGTATCAACACAAAACAGTCAGGAACTCATATCAGGACCAGACAGTGAAGGACAGACACACACTCCACACATCTACACTCCACACATCTACACTTCACACATCTACACTCCACACATCTACACTCCACACATCTACACTCCACACATCTACACTCCACACATCTACACTCCACACATCTACACTCCACACATCTACACTTCACAAGGGCCTACCTACAATGACACCACACGCATGTGCACGCACGCACACACGCACGCATGCACAGCTGCGAAGGAGACAAAGGTAGATGAGTGGGTGTGCATGAAAGCAAGGTTAGGTGTGTGTGTGTGTGGTGTGTGTGTGTGTGTGTGTGTGTGTGTGTGTAGGACCTTTTTTTAATTTTTTTAAACACCAAGCACCCAGGACTTCCTGGCCTCTTTGTTCTGCACGCTTGCTTACTGATGCGTTTGTTCTGTGCACGTGTGTATACTATGTGTGTGTGCGTGCCCGCTGCAGACCTGAACACAGTCCTCTATCACAGTGTTTTCCAAAGTGGGAACCCTAGGGGTCCTTGAGGCAGTCCCAGGCGGTCCCCAGCTAAATGATATATAGGAACCAAATGGGTCTGTAACTCAGAGTACAAAATGGAACCAAATGGACCCGTTACCATTTGTACACTCTCAGAGTTAAATTAACTTTTTTTTTTTTTAAGATATTTTTTGCGGCTTACGCCTTTTTATTGATTTTTGAAGGGACAGACAGTAGGCTGACAGGAAACGGGAGAGAGATGGGGGGATGACATGCAGTAAAGGCCGTGTCGGGTCCGGGAGTCGAACCCGCGGCACACTGCGACTGGATTACCAGTCCGGTGCCCAGACCGTTACGCTACGGCCTGGGCCGAGTTAAATTAACTTTGACTTTACAATATACATTGGGGGTCCCAGAGATAAGAAATGCCATTAAATAGGGGACCGCAGCCTAATTCAGGTCAAACTGGGGGTCGAAAATGGTTGAAAATTACTGCTAGAGCTGCAACATTAACAATCTTCTCTTATGGGGGTCCATGGCATATATTTTCAAATGGGGGGTCCGCGGGCTAATTAGTGTCAATATGGGGGTCCTTGACATGAAAAGGTTTGGGAACCACTGCTCTAGCAAACACAGCATCAGTGATTAAAGCTGCTCTTCTCTCCCTTTCCTTAACCACTCTCGCCTTGCCTCCTTTCCTACTCCCCTAGCCCAGTGGTTCGGAAGGGGTGATTTTTTTTTGGGGGGGGGGGGGGGGTCAAAAGATTGCCCTGATTCTCAAATAATATAATAAAGAGGATCTACGATCTACCAGCTATCAGTAGATCTGCTATTTTCACAATATGTATCTGTGGAAACAAAATGTAATGCCTCAACTCCTACATTCCAAGTGCTTGTCATTTTCAAACATTTTGAAAAAAACCCCAAGGCTTAGCTTCCACTGGCAGCCCTGCTCACATAGACACATAAAGAGTCTATTCACCACATCTGACCAAGCATGATAGCCGTGCCCGATGCCTCGTATCGGTTACCCCACCTGGGCTGTTGGATGGATCTGTGTGCTCAATTCACGTCCGCCTTGTCTCATATCTCTTAATGACTGGTCTGTGTACTAGTGTGTATATAGGCTCTATGCACAATTGCACATACGCCATTTTGGAAATAACTCGTCCTACTTCCGGGCCTCTGTTAGACTGTTACCGATGATACTAATTAAGGCTCTGTTCCATTCTGGTCAAACACAGTCAGGGTGCTGCTATTGTGCATGTTGGCTCACTGGAAACACTGCTACACCGGTGGGTCTCAAAGTGTCCTTCCAAATGGCCCTGTGTGCGTATGTAACTCAGAGAGTGTACAAATGGAACCAAATGGACTTGGTTCCATTTGTACACACTCAGAGTTATGAGGGTCTGTGTCCGTGAACCACTGTACCCTAAATGGAACCCAAATCGTATTTTAATGATGTTTAGGACACAAGAAACACTTTCCTGGGGTTTTTGTGTGCAATGTGTGTTTACAGTCTAGATATTTTAGTCATGACGCCATGTTCATGACCAAACTTATTCATGAAAATGTGGTCTCACTTCCTTCTTGGACTACAAGTCACACCTCCACGCAGCCTTCCCTCTCCACAAGGATGTGCACCAAGGCATTATGGGACTTCAGCAATCCAGACAAAACACACAGACTTCATCATTTTTCTGGCCATATGGTGCAAATTTGAAATTGTGCTACTGTTATCTACTAGTACTACAAATAAAATACTATTAACATTGTGTGACAAAGTCAAAGTCAAAGTCGTACGATTTGTCACACACGTTACCGCAGTGAAATTTGTTCTCCGCATTTGACCCATCTCTTGGAGCGGTTGAGCCGCAGCCAAGGAGCGGTGAGCTGCAGCCGTGCCGCGCTCGGGAATAATTTGATTAGTAGATTTGACCCCCCAATCCAACCCTTTGATGCTGAGTGTCAAGCAGGGAGGCATTGGGTCCCATTTTTACAGTCTTTGGTATGACCCGGCCGGGGATCGAACCCCAACCTCCCAGTTTCAGGGCAGACACTCTAACCACAAGGCCACTGAGCTGGCTGCAGTTTCTTCCAGCAGAAAGTCTTAAAGTGGCCTGCCCTTTATCCCCCACGAAGGATACGTACAATCACAATGCATTATGGTAATACGGTATGCTTTATGCTAGTGCAGCACTAAAGTGGTTCAAAACACATGTTATGCTGACAACACACATCATAACGTGCTGCGAGCTTGTGGTACTTGCTGCTACAGTGGTACTGTATGTGAAAGTTTAATATCATTTTAGAACACGTTGGCAATTGGCATAGTATAAGATCAACCACAACCTTTGGCTATTCATAGAGAACTGTTGGGGCCAATAACATAATTTCTGCTTATACGTTTCTAGATGCTACTAGCGAAACAATGTGTACATAGCAGATTGTTGGCAGAAATGATTAATTAATAAGATGGCAAGATGCGTAGCAAAAGAATAGCAATAAATACATAAATACTTCATACTAAATTATATCGGTATTGTCCTGACTGTGACACATGATTTTTCTTAAGTGCACAGTGCAGTCCATATGGTAACAGCATATGGTTACGCTGGCACAATTAATGCAAGAAACAGTGGATTATTTGTAATCCCATTAAGATTAGCAGTGAATCAGATTTAAAAAATGATTATCAGACAGGCAGACAGACAGACAGACAATATCAATATTTAGGTATTGGCAACATTTTTTTCAATATATACAACACGTATCAAAGGCTCAGGCTCTTCTATAAGATAATGTTGATAGTAAACACCAGTGGGATACTGGTTTATGTTTGTAGTTGAATTGGCTGACATGGAGGACACAATCAAATAATTATATTTCTGATCAGAATAACTAATAACTCAATATCAATAGTGTAATTAAATACATTGTGATGACTGATGACAATATCAATTTCCATTCAAACAACAGTGGGTCAAGCATTTAGGCTACACCTCAAGAATGACAGAGAGACCGTAAATGGCCAAGAGACATAGCATCAGCTACTCAAAGACTTGTCTGTCTCTCCCTTTAACCACAACATATTCTGTTAAAATAAAGGCTCTGCCTTGAGTTGCTTAATTAAAAGAAGAAGCAGTTTTCCACTGAAACTGCTTTGAAGACGCCACAAGGCACCCTTGGGCCCCTCCTATCTTGATGTGCTGCCAGCCATACCAACAACAATACAGAACCAACACAGCAGGACCTCAAAAAGCCAGTGATCAAAGACACCACACGACAGAGACTCAAAGGCGTTGTTGTGACGGTTGTGCTGTGTCTGAACACTGAACTGAAATGCTGTGGTGATGTTGACCCTGTGTCCTCCGCTATAGCTGTCAGGGAGCTCGTTTTGGTTTTGTCTGGGCCAGATGTTGTAAGAGAGAGAGGTAAAACCCCAGTGGTCACACAGTGCAGAGAGAAAGAAGATCTCAACACATCTAGAGCTGCATTATCCAATATTTCCTGAGAAATTATTCTTATACTTTGTTTAAAGATGTACTCTATCAACACATCGACATGAACTTACTCAAGTCTAGTCCAACCCATTTAGACCGTCTGCAGCTGGGGCAGTGTTACTTGATCTATGAAGCCAGGAATGTGTGCACGCCTCGTACTTTTCCGGATTCAATTCAGTTTCTCAAAAAGACCTCAGGTTTTAAGGTGTCTTTCATAAAACCTTTATTCTAAATCGGATTCGGCCTCAGGACTAAATATGCTAATTATTAATTAACCAGCTCTATTTTATACTTGCACAACACCGACGTGCAACATTTTTGGAAGTGGCAGATCTACAAGCTCACAACCGTTCAAATCGCTATGCGTTGTGACTTGTGAGCATGTACATCTGCTATTTCCACTTTGTAACCTAAAGTAGCCTACAAAACGTCAAATCATTACAACCGGAAATATTGTGTAATCTTATTCTTTGGCCCTGCACCATCTCATTTCATGGGAATTTTGAAATTATAGGGGACATGTTCCCGATTTATTTCTGATATTACCATACGCAATAGGGAATTAGGCATAGACATATTTATTTTTCTATTGCCATGCATGGTTTTAAATACTGAATAAAGTGATCTGAACTTTTCCTGACAGTTCTAGCTGTTCTATTACTTGCCTATTATTTGTTATTACTGATGATCATTTATCAAAAATCTCATTGTGTAAATATTCATCACAAAATCAATATTTAGTTATTGGTCAAAAATGTGACGTTAACTTTGTCCATGTCGCCCTGCCTACTGCACTGTGCCGTTACAGTACAAGTGCTTTTGTTCAGTAACATTGTGTTCAATGACAAAATAATAGAAACTGCATTAACAACCAAGTCTAAAAGCCAGTGTGAACCTTATTCAGCCTCCATGGAGATCACAGTTACAGACAGTACACAGGTTAATGTTCACAAAACCATAAAAACACAGTGGGGTGGGACAGATGGATGGACAGGCAGACAGGGCGTGATGCCTCTCTGCACCAACACAGGGCAAGTGTTTGCACTTTGCACTATGCTAGTGGAATTAGCCTGCTCCCTGCTCGCAGCATCCAGTGCTTGCCTTGCATCCCTATGGTCGGTGTGATGGTCAAAGAATGATGAGCTGTGTTTTTTGTGTTACCATAGTAACGTTAGTGCGTGAACAGTACGTGTCCCTCCCGGTGTAGGCTACTACTACACGAAGCTACCAGTCCTAAAGAGTACTACATCAGCAACAATGCATTGTGTCCATGTATGAAACACAGCCTAGCCTATAGCACTGTGCTAGCTTTACGAGCTAATAACAGCTGAGCTGAGAGGCTGCGTCTGACGTAAAACAGCACAGCGGCCCGTTTGGAGATGCTGGGTGCCATAGCCCGGGAGGGACGGTTGGTTAAACACAGAGACAGTGTTTCCAAATAGTTCTGGTCGGTTCTGAACTTCTGGTTAAACATAACCAGCAGAAAACATGCTTTTTTTAACGTTAATTATTTTTCACAGCATTTCTTTCCACACAACAAACTAACTTATTGCACCTGTGTAATCCCCACAGACTCTCCTTCTGCTATGACAACCATATTTTGGCCAATCACGCCGCGACCGTCTCTCCGGGCTATGGGACGTAAAGATCTACTCCAGCTGAGCTTCAGCCAGCCAGGCTAGCAGGGTTAGCCGCTCACACTGAATCGTGAACCGTTATTACTCACGCTTTATCAACCAGTTCTCTGACTTTCCACATGTTTAGCATGTCACCCGCACGCAACCGCGGGCCCGCTGCGTCGATACCGCGTCGCCCCGCGTCTCCAGGCCGGCTCCAGGTGCAGCAGAGACGGTCTGAGAACACTAGCTTCCTCCCTGCCAGTGCCTCCTCCACTGACGGGGTGGTGATGGTGATGGTGATGATGGTGGTGGTGGTGGTGATGAGGAGCTGCTGCTGCTGCTGCTAATGGGTTTGGACCGGCCCCTGTTGCCCAGGCAACGCTACGTCACGGATGCGTAGAAGATGGGCTGAGAGAGGAGAGTAGAATAGAATAATGACAATAGAATAGAACAGGGGGGGAAACCACACCCATGTGAAGTGAGGGGCACTCTTATCATCGTACATGATAGTTCTACATCAAACAAATCTAAGGAATTTAATCTTTGTGTAGGACAAAAATAGCAGATTTGCTTGTCCACATATGACGTAAATTATCCATTAATTGTCAATGGGAATTCAATGTTTGTGTAAGACCAAAATCTACACTAATATAGCTCAATATAGAAAAAGTACAAAAAGTGAGGGGCGCTCTTATCATCATACATCACATTCCGTGCTCAGCCAATCAAATCATCACGATGTGTGGTACACACAAACACACAAAGCTGGGCATAGGAGGGACTATAGCGTGCCTCAAAAATAATAGAATTTAGAATAGAATAGGTTTAGGGGTGCAACAGTTGAGTTAATCAAACTATAATCAATTCTAAACCATTATAAAAAAAATCATCAATCATAATTGATGATTAATTATGGTTGGTGAGGGATGCGTTAAAATGACCGGATTAAGGTTGTCGAGGGATGCACTGCTCCATGCTTGCGGTTATGGTTAGGTTAGGGTTTGAGGTAGGTTGTCGTTCGCCACCAATGGTATGTCTGAACTAAAGCATGCACCCATTAGCAGCATGCCGCCCCTCGCCTCTATCCTGGTTTTATAGGGTGAGTGATCTCTCCACGTTTTGGGGGTCCATGGCCTAATTCATACCAAACTGTATAAGGGTCCTTGAAATGGCAGTTCAGTCAGACAACTAGAATGAATTTAGAATATATTTTTATATTTATTGAGCATAGATATATGAAGCATATATAAACCATATTGCCCCTATACATTCCCTGTAACATTAACATTTTAGTTAATTAAGCCAAATAGAATTATTTAGACCCCATGCAGGTGGATCTAGAACCAGAGCCTACAGGTGGATGCTGGGGAGGGATACCGGAGAACTCGCCAGTTTACAGACTCGCCACTGTTTAGTGCATTTTAGTTTGACTTCACCTTCATTTAAATTGCATTGAATTGAGTGAGAGGATAGTTGTTTAGAGTTTACACTAGATGAAGTAGGAATGCTAAAGTTTAAACACCAAATTACCGAAACAATTTAATTAATTAGTAAACAATTAGTAAACAATATCCTGAATTGGTAGGCCTACTATCATTGGTATTCACATAGTCAACTTTTTATCATTATCTAGCTGACCATTTAATTGCACAAAATAATTTGATCACTTTGGAAATGAACTATAACATCTGTGGGTTTTACATACTACACTGATGAAGACAGCATGTTAGTATAACAATGAACGAAGAAGAACGAATAATTTTCGCGGCAGCGAGTTGGTAAACCGTCGAGTTCTCCGGATACCCTGGGCCTGGGGAGGCGGTGGGATTTGCAAAAACTTCATGAGCAGCAGGTTAGCAGCAAGCGGGCAGGGAGACATGCAGTAGCAGCAGCGACGCACGTCCGCACAGCAGGAGAGAAGCCAGGAATGAGCAGGTAGGCAGAGAAGTTTAAATAGCCGCTAGCAAGTTCAGTCAGGGAACCTCAGTGCAGTTGCTGCCGGCCATTAATTGGGCCACCTCAGCATCACGCTCTCATTCACATGATTCACTCAGCCAATCACACACTCACTCCATCTTCATACCGGCTACTTTAACCGGAGGTTTGCATTCCTCTGCCTGCTTGCTGCTGCTGTTTCAGCGTGCTGCTATACAAACCTGCTGCTCACCCACCTCCACCCCAGCTACCACCTGTCGTTTTGGATCTACTGTTTAGGTACGGGGGATTCGGAGTCCCTATGGCCGGGACTGATGAGCTTGATCTGAGTACCTAAAAAGCAGATCCAATACATCGCCAAACCATAATAAATATACTGCATTGCTCATCTATATTAAATAAATATATATATTACATCCTTCTTGAGTTGTCTGACTGAACTAGCTACGCAGGCTGCGCATCATAAGTAAGAACCAATACCATACAGGTGAGCTGTGATATCCTGGGGTTATTATATATATATATATCCACAGTGGAGATATCTGCGATATCTGCAGTGATGCTATCTACAACACTGGATCTCCCTCATGGGAGCAATAAAGGTCTATCTATCTATCTACTTGAACCTTTAACCAATAACAAAATAAACTAGAAAGATGCAATCCTGGGGACTTGCGAGTGTGGTTGCCTATCAAGAATATTGTCCAATCAGAAGAGGGCAGGATATATATACACATATTGTGATGTCATCGTATATTGTCCAATTATATATATATATATATATATATATATATATATATACAGTATAGTTGTGGTGTGCCATTAAGCGCAGATTTACACCAAAGCACTAATTAGCTACAACTGGCTTACAGCCAGGACACACCAATAACAATAGTCTATCGGCAACCACACTAATAACAAATCCCCCAAATGAAATTCCCTCCAGTTGGCTTGGCCCAGTGACATCAGCAATGACGTTACCAAGCTTATATAAGCGGAGATGCAAAAGTATTAATTTACTTCTCTAATATCAATTTAGTCAATTAAATCACCATTACTCACATGAGAGAGTTTCAAATTATTACCAGGCAGACCCGGTTGATCCTCTGATCTGTGAGAGGTTTGCGTGGATCCGTGTTGCTTTCTTGTCGGACATGCCTCTCATGGGAGACGGATGTCCCGTTAGAGGTGTGTTCCGTGTCCTGGTGTTGCTTCTGGTCGTCATTGCGTTGCAGGCCACTGTCGCATCGACCGCGGCTATTCGCAGAAACCAAGAGGAATACGCACCGCTCAAAGCACAGCAGCCCCAACCTGCAGACAGAACCCTGAGTGGAGAAGACGCCCTGGGCGAAGGGAACCCGGGCTTTCTCCACGCCTTCGTGGCGGCCCTCTCGGTCATCGTCGTCTCGGAGCTGGGAGACCGGACGTTCTTCATCGCCGCCATCATGGCCATGAGCTACAACCGGCTCACGGTGATGGCGGGAGCCATGCTGGCGCTGGGCCTCATGACATGCCTGTCGGTGCTGCTGGGATACGCCACCATCATCGTCCCCCGGGTCTACACCTACTACGTCTCCACGGCGCTGTTCGCCGTCTTCGGCGTGCGGATGCTGCAAGAGGGCCTGAGGATGAGCGGCGACGAGGGGCAGGAGGAGCTGGCCGAGGTGCAGGCAGAGATCAGGAAAAAGGACCGGGAGCTCCAGCGGACCATGCACGGGGACGGGGCGACAGACGCGGGCGCCGCTCAGCCTCAGGGCACGTGTCGCGGCTTCATATCGCCCGTGTTCCTCCAGGCGTTCACCCTCACCTTCCTGGCGGAGTGGGGCGATCGCTCCCAGCTCACCACCATCATGCTAGCCACCACCGAACATCCCGTTGGCGTGGCGGTGGGCGGTACGCTTGGACACTGTCTGTGCACGGGACTGGCTGTGATTGGAGGGAGAATGGTGGCCAAGAGGATCTCTGCCAGGACCGTTACGATCATCGGTGGGATCGTTTTCCTGGTCTTTGCCATCTCTTCCATTTTCATCAAGCTGGATTTTGACACTTGATTTGGACGAAGACTCAACCCCCAGTCAGTGTAGTTGGATTCTGGTCAGTGTGACACCATGTGGTAAAGATGGGCTCCCACACCCATGCTCCGCGATCTAACGTAAACGTAATCAATATAAACCCTTAATTGACGAGTATACTTGTCAGAGGCAGTCAACTGTTGGATTTCAATTGACGAGTATACTCGTCAATGGCAGTGAATGTAGAAAACACAGGATCCCCAGGGCTGCCTTTTGAGCCCCTTTCTAAACTCTGTACAGCCTCGACTGCACACGCACGGTTCCAGCCGACCCTGACGTAACCAGGTGGGCCGTGCATTCCCAACTTGCATCGCTCCTGACTTATGTATCGTTCCCAACTTCCGGGGTCCCTGACTGAGTAGGCTAGTCAAGTGTTGTTTTTTGTTTTGTTTTTTGACATTTTATGAAAGGTTTTTAACATAATATGACTAAGGGTGTGGAAGTGCATGCATGTATGCGTGAGTGCACAGCGACAGGGCTAGAGTCTGTCTGTGGAGCAAGCAGAGGGCCTGCTCTTCCCCTGCTCTTACATTGATCTAATACAGGGGTCTCCGATTTACTGTGGGGGACCCCCAGATGATTAGCTTAATGTGCAACATTGTTTTCTCACTCAACAGTCATCAAACCAACATACAGCATACAGGGTATCTGCACATTTCTCTAAAGTTACAATTTAATGAGTTTTAAGACCTTTTTTAACACCAAATTGGCCAAATTCTCAAATATTATGTATAAGAAAGAGGAAAATATTGTGAAACGGAGCAGAACAGAATCAATGTAATGGAAACAATTCCAAGTGCTTGTCAGGGTGATTATTTTGTGCGGTTCACCAGGCTTGTGAGACCTTGATCTAATGCATAGGATGTATTGCATCAGCTCAGTTCAAAGTATCCGACTTATGCCACCTCGAAGTCCGTTCCATCGTACACCATGCACCAGATGTCCTTTTCATTCGGGGGCAAACAAACAAACAAACAAACAGATTTGCATAACATTATTTAATAACTAGGCCAACAATGGCCCTTGGGAACGCATGCGCCTTCAGTTATGTAATACCTGTTGTCAGAGTAGTTAACCCCCTAAAGCCCATATGGTTGACCGGAGTCCCTCTGGGCTCTACACTAAGGTCTCTGTTTTCTGTTATTGTGGGGAAAGCGCTCACAGAAAATAGCTGATCGACAACGCAATTCTTTCTGCGAGAGCTTTCCCCACAACACAGTTTAGGTTCAAGTGGTTGGTGAGTGGGCACAGACAGACAGACACACAGAGATTTGTGGATTTTCTATAATTGGGACACCTTTTGTCGTCTATTATCGTCAATCTGGGAACCCATTGGCAAAACAAAGGAAAAACAGTGCCCTCTTTTCCTTTGAATTTGCAACAGTCTGTCGACTTCCCAAATATTTGAATTCCAACTAGACTACCATGACACTGACGGTGTACCTTGGTTCCATTTAGAGTCACAGTCCTGTGAAGTGGCCAGTTGGAACACCCCTCATGGAAAACTGAACCAATCACAGTCCTGTTAAGTGGCCAGTTGGAACACCCCTCATGGAAAACTGAACCAATCTGACAAGAAGTAGTAGGCCTACTACTAACCTAATTTTAGCTTTAGTTGAGTTTCTTAATTGACCACCAGATGGCGGTGTAATCCCACTATTCCCCCTGTTGAGAGGTATGCATTGAGATACTGCATATTATCCTACAGTATGTATGAATTACTTATTACGGTCTACCTCTGATTAAAGGATCTATTTCCAATCTTTCTATATAAAACAAACAAACAGAAAAGCAATAACAAAAAAATTAATATTCATCAATACACTCTTTTGTGACAGGCCTACTATTTTGAAAATGCTGCAGCTGTTTGTAATAATAACGTTCATAGACATGTGCCTTTTGACTAGATTGTGATTCTGTTAAAGAACATCAGAGTTCATGTGCCTATTTGTAACTTTGAGAGAGTACAAAGAAACCTTGGGTCCATTTGGTTACATTTGTACACTCAGAGTTACAGACAAAGGTTCAATTTGCTTCCTGTAAAACCTTGGCTCTTATCAATCTTTGAGCTGGGAGACCCCCTGGAACCCCCTGAAGGACCCCTGGTGATCCCCAGACTCCAGAACCACTGGCCTATTAAAGGGGTTAAATTGGTCAACAGAATTGGTACGCAGTGTAGCTACTGGACCAAGTACCAATGGGCTGCATTCAACCCTTCTGCTACTGGACCAAGTACCAATGGGCTGCATCCAACCCTTCTGCTACTGCACCAAGTACCAATGGGCTGCATCCAACCCTTCTGCTACTGGACCAAGTACCAATGGGCTGCATCCAACCCTTCTGCGTTCAGCTTGGGCCACCCTGCACTTACAAACATACAAACACATACAAAGTGTTTCTGATACTTTAGACCCATGTATTGATATGATACAGATATTGTGTGTCTGCCCGCACGTGAGAGAGCGAGAGATAGAGAGCATTATAACAACTGCAAGAGCTGCCATTTTTAAAAGGAGCTTTTAAGACGTTTTTAACCGTCATTATGTCAACGTCGCCACACAAATAATACAAACTGAAATGAAAAACCACAACATCAAATATTCAAATGAAATAGTGTGGTTTTAGTGTGTGTTTTCAATGCAAGAACAATGGCTTCTATTTCAGTATGCGTTCCAGGAAAAGAAAGGTTGTATAGTTCAAATGGCTAGAAATCCCCATGGATGAGGTCAGCGGCAGAGCCATAGAGTAAGACAGAGTTACGACAACTCCGTTCACTTCATGGGGCCAGGCTCTTCTAGACTTCTATTGAAAAGGGACAAACCGGAAGTTTATGGAATGCATTGGACTCTATGGGATCGCGCGAGTACATGAACCACGTGACCAAGTTGTTTTCTGCCCCCTCAACGTCGACTTACTGTCTTACTCTATGGCTCTGGTCAGCGGTAGGCAGGTTTCTGATCACCTGATCATAGCTCACCAATGAGACGCAAAGAGAGGAGACAAAAATGGTACCATCATAATTCGGTATTTAAGTCCGACATCATGTGTGCAGGGTTGAGTACGTTGAACTAGTTTGCATTACTACGATCTCTAATGGGGGATTTAGTTGACACAATGAAATAAAATGGCAATATTATTCAGTAGCTTTGAAAGCGGTAAAATTAGACTTTAGTGGTTGTTTTAGTCTCAGATTTTGTCCGACAGGGGGACACAGTAAACTCTATGGGGACACAAAAGCGACACAAACAGTAGGACCCGGAAGTGGCTCTGGAGGAGGCGCTTACGTCTCGGCTTAAATACTCAATGAGCATTAGTGAGGACCAATGTTATGAAGATAAGGTTGAAAATGGGTGCTCCTTTAAGTACAATTTTTAGGGACTTTTCTTTGAGTATTTGTGTGTCTTCTTGTTACAGTCTTGTTAAAATGTGAGTACTTTTACTTTGATGCTGTAAGTACATTTTGACACCAATATTCTTCTACTTTTACTCAATAAAATGTTTGAATACAGACCTTTCACTTAATTGTAACTGAGTATTGTTTAATGCTGTGGTATTAATACTTTTACTATAGGCCTGTATTATTGGGATATTATATTACTAGAGTACAGCACATCACGTGTGTGTGTGTGTGTGTGTGTGTGTGTGTGTGTGTGTGTGTGTGTGTGTGTGTGTGTGTGCATGTGTGCACATGTGTGCGCGTCCACGCTATAGTCCCTGGAGGCCACCCCACAGATCGCTTGGGAAAAAGACCCCTAGGTCCAACTGGGGGCTGACAGCCAAGAACAACATGACTAAAATAGAGAGCGCGATAGAGAGAGAGAGAGAGAGAGAGAGAGAGAGATGGGAGGCGAGGGCGTGAGAGGAGAGAGGTGATGGAGAGAGAGAGTAACAGTTTGGACAAAGAACTTTGTATCTAAGTAGGAACTGTATGGGAAAGCACACACACACACACGCACGCACGTGCGCGGACATACACACGCACACACACGTACGCACACGTGCGCGCGTGCACACACACTGCTGATTGAAGCCATATGTTTCCAGACGGGGGAAATAATGGGAACTTGTGAATATGTTTTATTTGTTTTTCTTTCTTTTTTCTCTGTTGTGTTAAGCCAAGGAGTGGGCGAGAGAGATAGACAGATGGAGCGAAAGAGAGAGAGAGAGAGAGAAAGAGAGAGAGAGAGAGATGATGATCAGCTAGCCATGGGAAATTCCAGCATATAGACACATCCACTGAGCTCCACACCATAGACAGCTCCTGTGCGTTAGACAGGGGGGGGGGGGGGGGGGATTTCCACACTATCACAAAGACTGCAGCTATACAGCAGTCAGGGGTAGAGCGGCCAGATGGGAACCACAAGATTTCCAGGCAGTTCGATCCCGGGTTCCCCCAGAGTTAGTGTCTGAGCAAGACTCTGATGTGGTGTGCAGGTTGGTGCTCTCAGACTGATACAGATAATAATTGTTTTTCAGAAACCGTTGGTCCAATCACATCACTGCACACACCCCAGGTCATATGGGGGACACACGTCAAGTTTGAGGTTGTTCGGTTGGGGCGACGCCCGAGTTATGCCTGGCGGGGCACAGACACACATGACAGACAGACAGACAGACAGACAGACAGACAGACAGACAGACAGACAGACAGACAGACAGGCAGGCAGGCGGTAAATGACTTTGTCCTGACGCCCTTCTGACACAAAGTGTCACTAATGTGATACTGCCTGATATATACTTGCCATCTATCTAGTGCATGGGAAATATCTAATCTACAAGCTGCGAACTTGCAGATCAGCTATTTTCGGTGTGCGACAAAGGTGCGC